>NC_069503.1:730878977-730978977 GCF_027579735.1 Bombina bombina | reverse complement strand
CACTCTAGAGCCTACACGAGAAATTCAGATCTAAATCCAACTCTGAGGATCAAAAAGACAAGAGAAATTTCCTAAAATCACCTAGCAGATGATGGTAAGAAAACCAGAATCGCCAAGACTCGTGAACTACTGTAAACTCTGGAAGCAGGATACTGCACAATAAACCCCAGGTCCCAAGAAAAAACCCAGGGTCAGCAACGAGGTATACTGAAAGATACGGTCCCTAAGTACCGGATTTGCTCAAAAGGATGAGACAGGAAAGATATCCTCCGTCCTGAACAAAGAGAGAGAACCGTATATTCTCCCTTTAAAAGGGAAATCTAATAAGCTCTGCTTAAGGGACATTGAACCCAAATAGGACGAGAAAACCCTTTATTGGACCAAGCACCAACAGTGGGTGAAAATTTTCTCACCCTGCGAAAGGTACCGGACAATGACTACAAAAAAGTCAGCCTTTCCCTCTCTCTGTCGAAGGACAAAATCAAGAGAGGAAAAACTGCCCAGCAAGGCAGAACAGAAAGTAAAGCCTAGCTCTGGCCTCTATTACCTCTTAATCCATATGACCCATTATAAGACCCCCATACAAGGTATAACCTAAACCAGGTCCTGCCCGTCAACTAGGATAGATGGGCCTGCTCTGTCTGGACCGGAATAGCTAGAATAACTCCTCCTCTTGTATAGAAGGAAAGAACAGACTTAACTAGTACCCAAACAGGTCCTGCCTGTCATCTTGGATACTACATATCAGTCATAAAACTCAAGGGTCAAACAGAAAATTCAGTTCCACCAATTCTAGAAAAACTGAGAATAATCAAAATAAGGAAATAAGCTCCGAGGCTTCACTATTGTCTCGAAAATAGAGAGAGAATCATCACCCCGAACAAATACTTCCACCAGAAGTCTCCAACAATCGCGACCATCAAAATCGATAGTACCAAAATCCCAGTGGCGAAACGTCTTTCTAAAAGGAGTTTCGACAACAACCCTGAGCTCTAAAACCAAAAACTATCCTAAATGGAGTAGAAAATAAAATAGGCAATCGCACAATACAGATAGCCAAAAGAGTGTATAAAACAAAAAACATAACAGGTCCAGTCTGTCAACCGACAAAAACTCCTCAGAGCTCGGAACTGGGATTCTAATATAAAAAGAAAAAATATATTTACATAGACGATAAGGGATAGGATCTCCATCCCTCTCCACTCGTCTAGTCAAGTCCGCTATCTGATTCAGAGGACTGAGATTCAACTGACGGAACAGTACCGGGAACATCTAACATCGCCAAAACCTCTCTCAGAAGTAAATGTAGGCGTGCCATTCTAAATCTAAATTCGAAATCCTCCTCAGTTGGAGGAATCAAATCAGGGGACTCCGACCCTGGAGGTTCTACCTCTAAAGCCTCAGAGAGCACCGCTTCCCCAGAAGACTGATTGGATACAATCATCCTCTTACACAACGGTCCTTGGGCAGGAGTGCATGGATTAACCCTTTGTTTGAACGTAGCTGGAAGAGGCAAAGCCGCTAAAGCCATAGAGATGGCCATGCGGAAACGCACAGAAACCTCTGGTGGAAAAAAGTCTCCTTCAGGCGAAGGAGCAGCGGTATTCGGGAAAACTGTATGTGTAGGAACAGAAGCTTCTAGGGAACACACCTCACGGGAGAAAGAATCTGCAGAGGCGGATGGCTCAGTGGTCCCTAACATCTCAACATTGGTTGATGAGAGCACCCTATTGCGGCATACGGAACATAATTGAGAGGGCTGGACTACCCGGGCCTCCTCACAATATATGCAGATATCAAATTCTGTTATCAGAGGGACCGCCTCAAAAACATCAGAATACTCCATAACTCGTCTAAATTAAATTATGGAAAAAAATAACTGGCACCTTATACCCCCAATGGCTGGGGCACTCAACACCTCTATGACCCAGACAGGCAGAAAAATTGTCTCTCTCCGCAGATACTCGGTTAGGAATCGGAAATGGAAAAACAAAACGTGACCACTCCCGGTCACATGGTGTATCATGAAGGACCGCCCCTGCTAAGGAAAAGCGCGCCAGCTTAATAAAACTGCACAACTCTCAAAAAGAAAATGTATGCTTACCTGATAAATTTGTTTCTTTTTAGACACGATGAGTCCACAGATTTCATCCTTACCTGTGGGATTTCACCTCCTGGTCAGCAGGAGCAGGCAAAGAGCACCACAGCAGAGTTGCTATATATAGCTCCTCCCTTCCCTCCCACTCCAGTCATTCGACCGAAGTTAGGAAGAGAAAGGAAAAGCCAAGGTGCAGAGGTGTCTGAAGTTTACAAAAATTGATAACCTGTCTCAAAGAACAGGGCGGGCCGTGGACTCATTGTGTTTAAAAAGAAACAAAATGTATCCTTACTTGTGGGATACAATACCAAAGCTAGAGTACACGGATGATAAGGGAGTGACAAGACAGGGAACCTAAACGGAAGGCACCACTGCTTGAAGAACCTTTCTCCCAAAAGCAGCCTCAGCCGAGGCAAAAGTATCAAATTTGTAAAATTTTGAAAAATTGTGAAGAGAAGACCAAGTTGCAGCCTTGCAAATCTGTTCTACAGAAGCTTCATTTTTGAATGCCCATGAGGAAGCAACAGCCCTAGTGGAATGAGCCGTAATTCTTTCAGGAGGCTGCTGTCCAGCAGTCTCATATGCAAAACAGATGATACTCTTCAGCCAAAGAGAGAGGTAGCCATAGCTTTCTGACCCTTACGTTTTCCAGAGAAAATGACAAACAAATAAGACAACTGACGAAAGTCCTTAGTCGCTTGTAAATAAAATTTCAAAGCACAGACCACGTCCAAATTGTGCAAAAGACGTTCCTTTTGAGAAGAAGGATTAGGACACATGGAAGGAACAACAATCTCTTGATTAATGTTCCTGCTTGAAACAACCTTAGGAAGGAACCGTAGTTTAGTACGTAAAACCACCTTATCCGAATGAAAAATAAGGTAAGGCTAATTGTATTGCAATGCCGAAAGCTCAGACACTCTTCAAGCTGAAGAAATAGTAACAAGAAATAAAACTTTCCAAGATAACAACTTAATATCTAAGGAATGTATAGGCTCAAACAGAGCCCCTTGAAGAACTTTAAAAACTAAATTCAGACTCCATGGGGGAGCAATTGGTTTAAACACAGGCCTGATTCTAACGAATTCAAAGCCTGACAAAAGGATTGAACATCTGGGATTTCCGCCAGACGCTTGTGTAACAAAATAGATAAGGCAGAGATCTGACCCATTAGAAAACTTGCCGATAAACCCTTCTCTAATCCTTCTTGGAGAAAAGACAACATTTTGGGAATCCTAACTCTACTCCATGAGTAGCCCTTGGATTCACACCAATAAAGATATTTACTCCATATCTTATTTTAAAGCTTTCTAGTCACAGGCTTACGAGCCTGAATCATGGTCTCTATGACCGAATCGGAAAACCCTCGCTTGGATAGAATTAAGCGTTCAATCTCCAAGCAGTCAGCTTCAGAGAAACTAAATCTGGGTGATGAAAGGGCCCCTGAACAAGAAGGTCCTTCCTCAACGGAAGTCTCCAAGGTGGCAGGGATGACCTGTCCACCAGATCTGCATACCAAAACCTGCAAGGCCACGCAGGAGCAACGAGGATCACTGATGCCCTCTCCTGTTTGATTCGAGCAATGACTCGAGGAAGAAGCGCAAACTGAGGAAATAGGTATGAAAGATTGAAGGACCAAGGAACCGCCAGAGCATCTATCAGTTCAGCCTGGGGATCCCTGGAACTCGACCCGTATCTCGGAAGCTTGGCATTCTGACAAAATGCCATAAGATCCAACTCCGGCCGACCCCATTTGAGAATCAGGTTGGAGAGCACTTCCGGATGGAGTTCCCACTCTCTGCCTGCTCAGAAAGTCCGCCTCCCAGTTGTCCACCCCTGGGATATGGATCGCTGAGAGATGACAAGAATGGGCCTCTGCCCACCGGATTATCTTGGCTACCTCGGTCATCGCTAAGTAACTCCTCGTTCCTCCTAGATGATTGATGTAGGCCACTGTCGTTATGTTGTCCGTCTGGAATCTGATGAACTGAGCCAACGCCAACTGAGGCCAGGCCAGAAGAGCATTGAAGATCGCTCTCAGTTCCAGGATGTTTATAGGAAGAACAGACTCCGCCGGAGTCCACAATCCCTGAGCTTTAAGAGGACCCCAGACAGCCACCCACCCTAGAAGGCTGGCATCTGTTGTCACAATCACCCAAATGGTCTGCGAAAGCATGTTCCCTGGGATAGATGATCCAGAAACCACCACCATTTTAGTGAATCCCTTGTCTCCTGCTCCAGGGTTATTTGAGGAGACAAGTCTGCATAATCTCCATTCCAAAGCCTGAGCATGTTTAACTGCAGAGGTCTGAGGTGAAACCGAGCAAACGGGATGATGTCCATTGCCGCCACCATCAGTCCGATTAACTCCATGCACTGGGCAACTGACGGCCGAGGATTGGACTGAAGGGTTCGACAGGTATTTAGAATCTCTGATTTCCTGACCTTTGTCAGAAAAATCTTCATGGATATAGAATCGATTACAGATCCCAGGAAAGTCACCCTTGCTTTCGGGATTAAAGAACTCTTTTCCAGATTTACTTTCCACCCGTGAGTCCTCAGGAAGGACAGAACAATGTCGGTATGGGACCCTGCTTGTTGACAAGATGGCGCCTGAATCAGAATATTGTCCAGATAAGGCGCCACCGCAATGCCCCGTGGTCTTAGAACCGCCAGCAAAGACCCCAGAACCTTTGTGAAAATTCTGGGTGCCGTGGCAAGCCCGAAAGGAAGAGCCACAAACTGAAAGTGCTGGTCCAGAAAAGCAAACCTTAGGAACTTGTGATGATCTCTGTGGATAGGAACATGAAGATATGCATCCTTCAAATCCACTGTTGTCATAAATTGACCCTCCTGGATCAATGGAAGAATGGTCCGAATAGTTTCCATCTTGAATGATGGAACTCTGAGAAACTTGTTTAAACTCTTGAGATCTAATATAGGTCTGAAGGTTCCCTCTTTTTTGGGAACTACAAACAGATTTGAATAAAAACCCTGCCGATGTTCCTGTGCTGGAACGGGAACAATTACTCCCAGGGAGGAGAGGTCTCTTACACAATGTAAGAATGCCTCTTTTTTTATCTGGTTTGCAGATAATCTTGAAAGAAGAAATCTTCCTCTGGGAGAAAAATTCTTGAACTCCAGTTTGTATCCCGGGGATACTATCTCTATAGCCCAGGGATCCTGAACGTCTCGTACCCAGGCCTGAACGAAGAAAGAAAGTCTGCCCCCCACCAGATCCGATCCCGGATCGGGGGCATGCCCTTCATGCTATTTTGGAGTTAGCAGCAGGTTTCTTGGACTGTTTACCCTTGTTCCAAGGCTGGTTGGGTCTCCAAGTAGGCTTAGATTGCGAATAGTTTTCTTGTTTAGAGGAGGAAGAGAAAGAATTACCCTTGAAATTACGAAAGGAGCAAAAGTTACTTTGTCGTCCTTTTTGTTTATTTCTCTTATCCTGAGGAAGGAGATGACCCTTATCTCCTGTGAAGCTTAGACTTGGATGACATGTCCGCATACCAAGGTTTTAACCATAAAGCTCTGCGGGCAAGAATAGAAAACCCTGAACTTTTAGCTGCTAATTTAGTAATTTGCAGAGAAGCATCTGTAATAAAGGCATTAGCCAACTTCAAAGCTTTAATCCTATCTTGGATCTCCTCTAAAGTGGTCTCAGTTCTGAGAGACTCAGACAAAGCATCAAACCAATAAGCTGCTGCACTAGTGACCGTAGCAATGCACGCAGCCGGCTGCAATAGCAGACCCTGGTGAATATAAATCTTTTTAAGTAGTACCTCTAATTTCTTGTCCATGGGATCTTTAAAAGCACCACTATCCTCAATGGGAATAGTAGTTCGCTTGGCTAGAGTGGAAATAGCTCCTTCCACCTTAGGCACCGTTTGCCAAGTTTCCCTGACAGCGTCCGCTATAGGAAACATTTTCTTGAAAATAGGAGAAGGAGAAAAGGGAATACCTGGTCCCTCCCATTTCTTGGAAATAATCGCTGAAGACCTATTCGGTACTGGAAAAAACGTCTGAGTAAGAGAGAACTTCAAAAACATAATTTATGTAAAAACTTACCTGATAAATTCATTTCTTTCATATTAGCAAGAGTCCATGAGCTAGTGACGTATGGGATATACATTCCTACCAGGAGGGGCAAAGTTTCCCAAACCTCAAAATGCCTATAAATACACCCCTCACCACACCCACAATTCAGTTTAACGCATAGCCAAGAAGTGGGGTGATAAGAAAAAAGTGCGAAAGCATAAAAAATAAAAAATTGGAATAAGTGTGCTTTATATAAAAAAATCAATCATCACAAAAAAGGGGTGGGCCTCATGGACTCTTGCTAATATGAAAGAAATGAATTTATCAGGTAAGTTTTTACATAAATTATGTTTTCTTTCATGTAATTAGAAAGAGTCCATGAGCTAGTGACGTATGGGATAATGAATACCCAAGATGTGGATCTTCCACGCAAGAGTCACTAGAGAGGGAGGGATAAAATAAAGACAGCCAATTCCGCTGAAAATAATCCACACCCAAAACAAAGTTTAAATCTTATAATGAAAAAAAAACTGAAATTATAAGCAGAAGAATCAAACTGAAACAGCTGCCTGAAGTACTTTTCTACCAAAAACTGCTTCAGAAGAAAAAAACACATCAAAATGGTAGAATATAGTAAAAGTATGCAAAGAAGACCAAGTGGCTGCTTTGCAAATCTGATCAATTGAAGCTTCATTCCTAAACGCCCAGGAAGTAGAAACTGACCTAGTAGAATGAGCTGTAATCCTTTGAGGCGGAGTTTTACCAGACTCGACATAAGCATGATGAATCAAAGATTTTAACCAAGATGCCAAAGAAATGGCAGAAGCCTTCTGACCTTTCCTAGAACCGGAAAAGATAACAAATAGACTAGAAGTCTTTCGGAAATCCTTAGTAGCTTCAACATAATATTTCAAAGCTCTAACTACATCCAAAGAATGCAACAACTTTTCCTTAGAATTCTTAGGATTAGGACACAATGAAGGAACCACAATTTCTCTACTAATGTTGTTAGAATTCACAACCTTAGGTAAAAATTTAAAAGAAGTTCGCAACACCGCCTTATCCTGATGAAAAATCAGAAAAGGAGACTCACAAGAAAGAGCAGATAATTCAGAAACTCTTCTAGCAGAAGAGATGGCCAAAAGAAACAAAACTTTCCAAGAAAGTAATTTAATGTCCAGCGAATGCATAGGTTCAAATGGAGGAGCTTGAAGAGCCCCCAGAACCAAATTCAAACTCCAAGGAGGAGAAATTTACTTAACAGGTTTTATACGAGCCAAAGCTTGTACAAAACAATGAATATCAGGAAGACTAGCAATCTTTCTGTGAAAAAGAACAGAAAGAGCAGAGATTTGTCCTTTCAAGGAACTTGCAGACAAACCTTTATCCAAACCATCCTGAAGAAACTGTAAAATTCTAGGAATTCTAAAAGAATGCCAAGAAAAATGATGAGAAAAACACCAAGAAATGTAAATCTTCCAGACTCGATAATATATCTTCCTAGATACAGATTTACGAGCCTGTAACATAGTATTAATCAGAGAGTCAGAGAAACCTCTATGACTGAGAATCAAGCGTTCAATCTCCATACCTTCAAATTTAAGGATTTGAGATCCTGATGGAGAAAAGGACCTTGTGATAGAAGGTCTGGTCTTAACGGAAGAGTCCACGGTTGGCAAGTGGCCATCCGGACAAGATCCGCATACCAAAACCTGTGAGACCATGCTGGAGCCACCAGCAGAACAAACGAGCACTCCTTTAGAATCTTGGAAATTACTCTTGGAAGAAGAACTAGAGGCGGAAAGATATAGGCAGGATGATACTTCCAAGGAAGTGACAATGCATCCACTGCCTCCGCCTGAAAATCCCTGGATCTGGACAGATACCTGGGAAGCTTCTTGTTTAGATGAAAAGCCATCAGATCTATTTCTGGAAGTCCCCACATTTGAACAATCTGAAGAAATACCTCTGGGTGAAGAGACCATTCGCCCGGATGTAACGTTTGGCGACTGAGATAATCCGCTTCCCAATTGTCTATACCTGGGATATGAACCGCAGAAATTAGACAGGAGCTGGATTCCGCCCATACCAGTATTCGAGATATTTCTTTCATAGCCAGAGGACTGTGAGTCCCTCCTTGATGATTGACATATGCCACAGTTGTGACATTGTCCGTCTGAAAACAAATGAACGACTCTCTCTTTAGAAGAGGCCATGACTGAAGAGCTCTGAAAATTGCACGGAGTTCCAAAATGTTGATTGGTAATCTCACCTCCTGAGATTCCCAAACCCCTTGTGCTGTCAGAGACCCCCAAACAGCTCCCCAACCTGTCAGACTTGCATCTGTTGAAATCACAGTCCAGGTTGGAAGAACAAAAGAAGCCCCCTGAACTAAACGATGGTGGTCTGTCCACCACGTCAGAGAGTGTCGTACAATCGGTTTTAAAGATATTAATTGAGATATCTTTGTATAATCCCTGCACCACTGGTTCAGCATACAGAGCTGAAGAGGTCGCATGTGAAAACGAGCAAAGGGGACCGCGTCCAATGCAGCAGTCATAAGACCTAGAATTTGCATGCATAAGGCTACCGAAGGGAAAGATTGAGACTGAAGGTTTCGACAAGCTGAAACCAATTTCAGACGTCTCTTTTCCGTCAGAGACAGAGTCAAGGACACTGAATCTATCAGGAAACCTAAAAAGGTTACCCTTATCTGAGGAATCAACAAACTTTTTGGTAAATTGATCCTCCAACCATGTTCTAGAAGAAACAACACAATAAAAGACTGGAAAGGTTCTTTCTAGTGAAAAATGAGCAAAGGGAATTGAATCCAATGCTGTGGCCATAAGACCTAAAACTACTATGCATAAATAGCAACTGAAGGAAATAATAGAGACTAAAGGTACCGACAGACGGAACCCAATAGAATTATCCCTTGTCTGATAGAGACAAAGACAGTGACACAAACTATCTGGAAACCTAAAAAAGGTGACCCTTGTGTGAGGAATCAAGAGCTTTCGAAAAAAAAAGATCCTCTAACTATGTCCTGAAGAGCAAGTGAATCATATGAGATTCCGCATCCTCAGAAAATAATCTGAATGAAAACAGAAAAATGAAAATATGCATTTATTGTATCTAATGAAAACAAATAATGCTACCAATGACCATAAAAAGGCAAAATAGTTTGAATAAAACTCCAAACCCGGTTCCTAAAAAAGGAACTGGAAGAAATACCCCAGAAGATTCCAGGTCTGAGCAGCGCTTGAACCCCATGGGTGCCCAGCCATGCTTCAACAGTACCCAAAATATATAGGACAGAAACACACTTAAAGAAAGTGTTAGCCTTACTGGAATAAAATCAAATAAATTTGGACAAAATAGAGCCAAATAAATTTCAAAGAAGTCTTAACCTGCCCCTTACCAGCCAAGCTGGAATACGGCGCGTACATCGCAATATTAGGGAGCTGATTTCGAACCCCAATTATAAACATGTTACTTGGGAAAGAACTCAGGAATTCGTTCCTTAATAAGGACAACCAAACTAGTATAAGCTTAAAGTTTTAGTCTTAGAACTCAATCTTGAAGCCCAGAGTAACAGTTAAGAATTGAATCCAATTATAAAACAAATAATTGATTATCTTAGAACAAAAGAAATATGGATTTTTTTTTTTTTTTTAAAAATCACAAAATTCTTCTAGCTAAAATAGCTAAAGACATAGATTAACCCTCATTTGCGAAAATATTCAATAAAATGAAGACACAAATGAAATTATTAGCATGATAGTCCAGTTCAAAGGAACAGTCAATACAGTGGACTTGCATAATCAATAAATGCAAAACAACAAGACAAATGCAACAGCAGCTAGTCTAGTAAATGTTGTCCCTTAACAATGCTAAAATAAATCATAATCTGATACTTGATCTTAAAGTAAACAGAAAAAATGAAGCAATTGCAATATCCAAATAAATCACAGGACCAAGAAAAGTACCTGAAACATAAATAAGATACAATTATCTAAAGGAAAATAAATACTATTTTGCTATAGAAACAATAGCATAATTAGTAGAAGAAGAGATAGCCCCAATAAATTGAAGAACCCTCCAAATTGAATTTAACTGCTGGCAAAGAATATAGTTTAAAACATTTGAAGAAGGAATAAAAGAAAATTCTCAGCCTATTCCATTCCCTAGAATGGGGAATTGGAAAGAAAACCTCTGAAAACACAGAAGAAATAAATAGGCAGAAATAGTGTCAGCTAGTCTTAAAGAACTAGTTACCTTAATATCCAAAATAATCAACACCTTTTCAACAAAGAACAAATATACTTTAATAATAGAAAAATAATAAAAAAGTAGATTTGTTAGTGTCAATATCTGATGAAGAAAATTTCTAAATTTTAATTTAAAAAAGAAGTGAAAAAGACCTAAAAATTTTATTAGAAGGCACGAAGTCAGACAAAGCCTTCAAAATAGAATCAGAAAAATATTTCTTATAAATCTTCTAAATATTTCTTGTACATAAGATGTAAGAATGGAAATATATAAAGCATAAACACTAATGGATTCTGCATGTAAAAGTATATCATAATAACTTATTACAAACCATAGCTAAAGATAAACATTTATAACATTTAAAATAAATGAACTTAGCTTTGGTAGAACTGAAACTCAGTTAAGCGTTTTTCCAGAAGTGGCTTCTGATTCAGAGTCCATCTGAGACATCTTGCAATATGTAATAGAAAAAACCATATAAAGCAAAAAAGATCAAATTCCTTAAATGACAGTTTCCGGAATGGGAAAAAAAAATGCCAATGAACAAGCTTCTAGCAACCAGAAGCAATAAATAATGAGACTTAAATATTGTGGAGACAACAATGACGCTCGAATTTTTTAGCGCCAAAAAAGCCGCCCACATTATTTGGCGCCTAAATGCTTTTGGCGCCAAAAATGGCGCCACATCCGGTAACGCCGACATTTTTTGGCGCAAAAACATCAAAAAAATTACGCAACTTCCGGCGACACGTATGACGCCGGAAATGACAAGAAAATTTTTGCGCCAAGAATGACGCAATAAAATGAAGCATTTTCAGCCCCCGCGAGCCTAACAGCCCACAGGAAAAAAGTCAAATTTTAAGGTAAGAAAAAATTGATTTATTCATATGCATTATCCCAAATATGAAACTGACTGTCTGAAATAAGGAACGTTGAACATCCTGAATCAAGGCAAATAAATGTTTAAACACATATATTTAGAACTTTATATAAAAGTGCCCAACCATAGCTTAGAGTGTCACAGAAAATAAGACTTACTTACCCCAGGACACTCATCTACATGTAGTAGAAAGCCAAACCAGTACTGAAATGAGAATCAGTAGAGGTAATGGTATATATAAGAGTATATCGTCAATCTGAAAAGGGAGGTAAGAGATGAATCTCTACGACCGATAACAGAGAACCTATGAAATAGACCCCGTAGAAGGAGATCATTGAATTCAAATAGGCAATACTCTCTTCACATCCCTCTGACATTCACTACACGCTGAGAGGAAAACCGGGCTCCAACCTGTTGCAGAGCGCATATCAACGTAGAATCTAGCACAAACTTACTTCACCAACTCCACAAGAGGCAAAGTTTGTAAAACTGATTTGTGGGTGTGGTGAGGGGTGTATTTATAGGCATTTTGAGGTTTGGGAAACTTTGCCCCTCCTGGTAGGAATGTATATCCCATACGTCACTAGCTCATGGACTCTTGCTAATTACATGAAAGAAATATCTATCCAACTTGCTCGACTTCGCAGGAGCAACCACTACTGTAGAATCACAGTCATCTAAAGTAACTAAAACCTCCCTGAGCAACAGACGGAGGTGTTCTAGTTTGAACCTGAAAGAAACAACCCCTGAATCAGTCAAAGGTATTGAACCTTCTGAGTCTGAAACTTCGCCTTCTGATAGAACCTCCATACCCTCCAACTCAGCTCCCTGGGAGGGTACCTCCGAGATTGCCACCATAGTATCAGAAACCTCATTTACTATGTGGTTGTCCCTTCTCTTACGCTTGCCTTGAAGCACAGGAAAAGCAGACAACGCATCAGAAATTGTGGAAGACATAACTGTAGCTATGTCTTAAGGTAATTCCAGCAATCACTGGAAAAATTTTGCTCATAACTCAAGACCCTTTCAATACATGACGGGCAGAAAGGGATTGGTGGTTCCACATTAGCATACAAACACATGGAGCAAGTAACATTCTGCACAGCTCCAAGGTCCATACTGCGGTACAAAAATAAAATTCCTTTTTTTTTTTTAAAGAAAAAACAAACGTTACTGTTTCTTTAAGAGTTAGCAAAAGCAACCATTAGACTATAGGGAAAATATATATGTTCAAAAAAAGACAAATTATTAACAAAAAATCTGTTGACAAAAAAACGATACTGTGACTTTAAATTTTAAACAGTCACCTTTTTTACTGCTTATAAAAAATGTACCCAGCAGTTGATACAAATACAAAAAAAATGACACCTATACACCTCAGCAACTCTGCTGAGGTGCCTACCTGCCCAAGGTCACTCCCAGACCGGAACACTTGTAACCTCTGCAGATGATGATCCGGAATTCAAGGACACAAAAAAAAACCTCTACAACCGCCTGTCTGTTAGTTGAGCAAGACATGCAGTAGTAGAGCCACGTGTGTAGACGTCCACCTCTGTCGGATGAAGACTGCGCAATGAGATTAAAACAGTGCACAAACTATAGCCCCGCCCATCGTGGGCGTAACCCAGTACCAGACATTGGAACAAACTAAAAATAGTAACCGCAGCCACCATTCCCATAAAAAATAGACAGAACCCTCTTTTCAGCCTGCTATTACTTTATAGGCTTACAAAGATTAAAAAAAACGGCAAGAGACTATAAGCCTTCTCCCTTAGCCCAGTGCCTGCACTCATGGCTGTCCACAAACAAACACCCTCCATACAAGAGGGATTAATGTCCCAACATAAGAAGTCTAGTGACCTTTGACTAAGTCTTATGCTTCTGAAAATAAATTTAAGTGCCCACTTTCTTCTGAGAGTAATCCCCAGAGTGAATAAAGTTAGCACTTACCTTAAATGCTGCCCGACAGCAGGACAGTCCAGCAGGTTTAAGAGATCATCTCCCTCCCATAGCCCTGTGGAATAACATAAGCCTGAGTTAAAAGTTACTTAGGCTATCTGGATTAGGGCAGCAGAAATATATAGGAGGCGCAGTGAGAATTATGTCCCACAAGTTCCTATTGCTCTAAAGCCACCAAGAGCTCTACTGAAGAGACTGATTTGGACTACAGCTACACCCTAGAACAAAGCAGCACACTCTGGCACTACTTTAAAAATAATAAACTCTTGATTGAAGAATCTATACTTACACCTCACTTTACCTCTTCCTATCACTAACGTAGGCAAAGAGAATGACTGGGGTGGGAGGGAAAGGAGGAGCTATATATAGCAGCTCTGCTGTGGTGCTCTTTGCCTCCTCCTGCTGACCAGGAGGTGAATATCCCATTAGTAATTAAGATGATCCGTGGACTCATTGTGTCAAAAAGGAAATACATTTATTTAAGAAAATCCGTGGACTCATCGGGTTTTTTAAAAGAAATTAAAAATAACCTGTACGTTCCGTATCGGTCCATGAGCCCCAAAACGTCTCTACACATAAGCAGTCAAAATCACATAGGCCTAGATTTGGAGTTTGGCGGTAGCCGTGAAAACCAGCGTTAGAGGCTCCTAACGCTGGTTTTAGGCTACCGCCGGTATTTGGAGTCAGTCAGGAAAGGGTCTAACGCTCACTTTTCAGCCGCGACTTTTCCATACCGCAGATCCCCTTACGTCAATTGCGTATCCTATCTTTTCAATGGGATCTTTCTAACTCCGGTATTTAGAGTCGTGGCTGAAGTGAGCGTTAGAAATCTAACGACAAAACTCCAGCCGCAGAAAAAAGTCAGTAGTTAAGAGCTTTCTGGGCTAACGCCGGTTCATAAAGCTCTTAACTACTGTACTCTAAAGTACACTAACACCCATAAACTACCTATGTACCCCTAAACCGAGGTCCCCCCACATCGCCGCCACTCGATTCAAATTTTTTAACCCCTAATCTGCCGACCGCCACATACGTTATACTTATGTACCCCTAATCTGCTGCCCCTAACACCGCCGACCCCTATATTATATTTATTAACCCCTAACCTGCCCCCCACGTCGCCGCCAGCTACCTACAATAATTAACCCCTAATCTGCCGACCGCAAAGAGCCGCCACCTACATTATAGCTATGTACCCCTAATCTGCTGCCCCTAACACCGCCGACCCCTATATTATATTTATTAACCCCTAATCTGCCGAGCGGATCTCACCGCTACTATAATAAAGTTATTAACCCCTAATCCGCCTCACTCCCGCCTCAATAACCCTATAATAAATAGTATTAACCCCTAATCTGCCCTCCTTAACATCGCCGACACCTAACTTCAATTATTAACCCCTAATCTGCCGACCGAATCTCGCCGCTATTCTAATAAATGGATTAACCCCTAAAGCTAAGTCTAACCCTAACACTAACACCCCCCTAAATTAAATATAATTTAAATCTAACGAAATAAATTAACTCTTATTAAATAAATTATTCCTATTTAAAGCTAAATACTTACCTGTAAAATAAATCCTAATATAGCTACAATATAAATTATAATTATATTATAGCTATTTTAGGATTAATATTTATTTTACAGGTAACTTTGTATTTATTTTAACCAGGTACAATAGCTATTAAATAGTTAAGAACTATTTAATAGCTAAAATAGTTAAAATAATTACAAAATTACCTGTAAAATAAATCCTAACCTAAGTTACAATTAAACCTAACACTACACTATCAATAAATAAATTAAATAAAATACCTACAATTACCTACAATTAAACCTAACACTACACTATCAATACATTAATTAAATACAATATCTACAAATAAATACAATGAAATAAACTAACTAAAGTACAAAAAATAAAAAAGAACTAAGTTACAAAAAATAAAAAAATATTTACAAACATCAGAAAAATATTACAACAATTTTAAACTAATTACACCTACTCTAAGCCCCCTAATAAAATAACAAAGACCCCCAAAATAAAAAAATGCCCTACCCTATACTAAATTACAAAAGTTCAAAGCTCTTTTACCTTACCAGCCCTGAACAGGGCCCTTTGCGGGGCATGCCCCAAAGAATTCAGCTCTTTTGCCTGTAAAGAAAAAAACATACAATACCCCCCCCCCCAACATTACAACCCACCACCCACATACCCCTAATCTAACCCAAACCCCCCTTAAATAAACCTAACACTAAGCCCCTGAAGATCTTCCTACCTTGTCTTCACCACACCGGGTCCCGATCTGTCCAGAAGAGCCTCCGAAATCTTCATCTAAGCCCAAGCGGGGGCTAGACATCCATCATCCGATCAGCCAATCAGATTGAGCTCGCATTCTATTGGCTGATCGGAACAGCCAATAGAATGCGAGCTCAATCTGATTGGCTGATTGGATCAGCCAATCGGATTGAACTTGATTCTGATTGGCTGATTCCATCAGCCAATCAGAATTTTCCTACCTTAATTACGATTGGCTGATAGAATCCTATCAGCCAATCGGAATTCGAGGGACGCTATCTTGGATGACGTGCCTTAAAGGAACCGTCATTCGTCGGAAAGTCGTCGTCGGAAGAAGATGGGTCCGCGGTGGAGGTCTTCAAGATGGAGCCGGTCCTCATCGGATGAAGATAGAAGATGCCGCTTGGAAGAAGATGGTTGCCGGTCCGGATCTACTCTTCTTCCCGGATAGGATGAAGACTTTGGAGCCTCTTCTGGACTTCTTCAGCCGTCGGATGATGGATGTCTAGCCCCCACTTGGGCTTAGATGAAGATTTCGGAGGCTCTTCTGGACAGATCGGGACCCGGTGTGGTGAAGACAAGGTAGGAAGATCTTCAGGGGCTTAGTGTTAGGTTTATTTAAGGGGGGTTTGGGTTAGATTAGGGGTATGTGGGTGGTGGGTTGTAATGTTGGGGGGGGGGGGTATTGTATGGTTTTTTTTACAGGCAAAAGAGCTGAATTCTTTGGGGCATGCCCCGCAAAGGGCCCTGTTCAGGGCTGGTAAGGTAAAAGAGCTTTGAACTTTAGTAATTTAGAATAGGGTAGGGCATTTTTTTATTTTGGGGGTCTTTGTTATTTTATTAGGGCGCTTAGAGTAGGTGTAATTAGTTTAAAATTGTTGTAATAATTTTCTGATGTTTGTAAATATTTTTTTATTTTTTGTAACTTAGTTCTTTTTTATTTTTTGTACTTTAGTTAGTTTATTTCATTGTATTTATTTGTAGATATTGTATTTAATTAATTTATTGATAGTGTAGTGTTAGGTTTAATTGTAACTTAGGTTAGGATTTATTTTACAGGTAATTTTGTAATTATTTTAACTATTTTAGCTATTAAATAGTTCTTAACTATTTAATAGCTATTGTACCTGGTTAAAATAAATACAAAGTTACCTGTAAAATAAATATTAATCCTAAAATAGCTATAATAATTATAATTTATATTGTAGCTATATTAGGATTTATTTTACAGGTAAGTATTTAGCTTTAAATAGGATTAATTTATTTAATAAGAGTTAATTAATTTCGTTAGATTTAAATTATATTTAAGTTAGGGGGGTGTTAGGGTTAGACTTAGCTTTAGGGGTTAATACATTTATTAGAATAGCGGTGAGCTCCAGTCGGCAGATTAGGGGTTAATGTTTGAAGTTAGGTGTCGGCGATGTTAGGGAGGGCAGATTAGGGGTTAATACTATTTATTATAGGGTTAGTGAGGCGGATTAGGGGTTAATAACTTTATTATAATAGCGGTGCGGTCCGGTCAGCAGATTAGGGGTTAATAAGTGTAGGCAGGTGGAGGCGACGTTGTGGGGGGCAGATTAGGGGTTAATAACTATAATATAGGGGTCGGCGGTGTTAGGGACAGCAGATTAGGGGTACATAGGGATAATGTAAGTTGCGGCGGTTTACGGAGCGGCAGATTAGGGGTTAATAATAATATGCAGGGGTCAGCGATAGCGGAGGCGACAGATTAGGGGTTAATAAGTGTAAGGTTAGGGGTGTTTAGACTCGGGGTACATGTTAGAGTGTTAGGTGCAGACGTAGGAAGTGTTTCCCCATAGCAAACAATGGGGCTGCGTTAGGAGCTGAACGCGGCTTTTTTGCAGGTGTTAGTTTTTTTTTCAACTCAAACAGCCCCATTGTTTCCTATGGGGGAATCGTGCACGAGCACGTTTTTGAAGCTGGCTGCTTCCGTAAGCAACTCTGGTATCGAGAGTTGCAGTGGCGTTAAATATGCTATACGCTCCTTTTTTGGAGCCTAACGCAGCCATTCTGTGGACTCTCAATACCAGAGTTATTTAAAAGGTGCGGCCAGAAAAAAGCCAGCGTTAGCTACGCGGGTTGTTACCGACAAAACTCTAAATCTAGCCGATAGCAAATATGATTAAAAAAAACCCACTTTTCAATAATCCCCCTCAGGAGATATTAACCCTTGATTCCATATAGATAAAGGAGTTCCACTGTGACCCTGTCTTCTATCGTTAACATGTGTGTAAAAAAAATGAAAGGATCTTACTGGAATCTATGCCGTGGAACAGCAAAACGGTCCTTCAAGTTTGACAGATTGTAGCAGCGCTTCTGACATGGACTTGAGAGAAGGCAGCAAAACTTGTCAACGCTGATTACTTAAGGAGCTGTTAATATGAGTCTGGATGGTTTCGCAGAAAGACTCTCCCTGCATCTCCAGACTCTACCTTTCATCAATGCCCTCACTGAGAGGCTGACAATACTACTTAAAACTCGAGTCCCATGTCGAAGTGCAGATACCCTTCCTAAGGAACTACTCCATAATCGTCTGACACTTCTCTAACAACCTCCTGTGACGAAAGGCAAAGAATGACTGGGGGATGAGGGAAGTGGGGGAGGTATTTGGGCCTTTGGCTGGGGTGCCTTTGCCTACTCCTGGTGGCCAGGTTCTGTATTTCCCAAATGTAATGAATGCAGCTGTGGACTCTCCCTGTATTAAGAAGAACATGAATTATATTCCCAAAAAATAATTACATTATAGAGTTATATCCCTTTGGAATTCGTGACTCAAGATGGAATATCCAGTATGCTTCCCTCTTAAAAAGGGTTTTTTTGTGGTGTCACCCCCTCTTTTGGGTACTGTAACTTTTTCAATGACCATCCATCTAAGGGTGGTGCTGGAGCTTCAATGTTCTCTAATAAAATGCTTAGCCATCTCAGAACAGGGATCAGACCTTTTAATGTCTGAAAGATGTTGCCTTATTCTTTCCCTGACCTCTCTAGAGGTACATCCTAAATATTGTCTACCGGTACAGGTACACCGTATAAGGTAGACAGCATTCTTGGTCCTGCAATGAACACATGATGTCACAATATAACTCTTCCCTGTATAATAGAACTCAAATGAGTCACATATATATATATATATATATATATATATATATATGTACAGGGTATACAAGCACTATACCCACACCTATACATACCTTTAGATTCCAGCCAAGAACTCGCACCACTACGTACAGGAAGGACACTAGGTGAAATTTGATTACCAATAGTTACCCCTCTCCTGTAAGAGAATCTACAGTCTTGTTCAATTGTTTTCACTAAACCATCATCAGCCAAAAGCATGGGCAATTTTTTGCGAATGATTTTACATATGTCATCATAGTCTGATGAATAGTGAGTGAAAAATGTCACAGGTTCTATTTCAATCTGCCCAGAGTTTTTCTGGTGTGGTTTGGGTTTGTCCAAAAGCAAAGTTTGTCTGTCAAGTTTATCAACTTCCATCTTTGCCTTCTGTTTAACCTCCTTACGGTAACCCCTCTGATAGAGTCTTTGGTTAGATCTTTGCTTTGCATTACATAATCAGATTAGTTAGAACAGTTTCTCTTAGTCCTAATGTATTGTCCCTTTGCAATCAAGTAGGGGACTTGTCAGGGATGATTGCTCTTACCCGAAATGGGTTTTCTATATATTGTGGACTCTACGTTCTGTTGTAGGATATTGGCTATTAACAATAAGTCAAGGAAATTGATAATAGTTTTATGTGTCTCGTATGCAAACTTCAAACCCCATTCATTGTAATTTAGGTACTGTACAAAAAGAGTTCCATAGTAGAGACATCACCCATCCACACCAGGATAAGGTCATTAATATAGCGATGTTTTATTATATTGGGAACAGGGATTGCCTACGCCATATATTTGTGTGAGCTCCCACCACCCCATTGTCAAGTTTGCATAAGACGGAGCAAATTTAGCCCCCATGGCAGTGCCTTGAAGCTGTAAGTAAAACCTGTCCTCAAATTTAAAATAACGGTGTGTCAGTAAAAATTGCACCACCTCTAGTATGAACTGGGTGAAGTCTGGACTGAAAGCTGTACCTGTTTCCAGAAATTATTTGATGGCCTGTAAATCCATAGTGTGTGGGATAGAAGAATACAAAGATACTACGTCTATTGTCAACTATTGGAAGGTCTTTTCCCATTTAAGAGTATCAAACATCTGAAGTACATGTTTTGTATCTCTGAGGTAACTGTGTAGCATATAGACTAAAGGCTGCAAGATGCTATCAAGCCATTCAGACAACTGCTCGCATAATGAGCCTATCCCAGACACTATGGGTCTACCTTTAACTTTGTAGTCGTTAGCATTGTTCAGTTGTTTGAGGATTTCACCTATGCAGGAAGCTCTATCCCATACACTTCCTCCCTTGTCAGCATTTTTTAATTACCAGGTTGGTATTTGATTTAAGGGATTTGAGAGCAACCTTTTCTTCCTTAATCAACTTCTGTGAACATTTTGAGGGTTCTTTCAACAGTTTTATTAGATCTATCTCTATGCACTTCTGGAAATTCACCAGAATATCTCCTCTCAATTGGAGGGGATAAAAAATAGATGTAGGTTTAAAACCAACATAGGAGTTAATAGAGTCAGTTCTTTGTTTACTCTATCTTTCTAATAAAGTTAGGTGAAGAACATCTCTCACTTCTGAAAAGTCCATAAGTGTAGGTAGGTCAAGAGCCTCTCTCTGTATTTCTCTAGGTGGTACAGTATTGCCCTCAGTACCTAACTCTGTGTAGAAAAGAAAATTTAGGGTTACCAAATAAATTTCTCTCTTTCCGGATATGGTGAGTCCACGGCTTCATCAATTACTGTTGGGAATACCACTCCTGGCAAGCAGGAGAAGGCAAAGAGCACCACAGAAAAACTTAAGTATAACTTCCCTTCCCACAACCCTCAGTCAGTCATTCGACCGAAGGGAAATGGAGAAGAAAAAAAAAGGAGTAAGACAAGGTGTAGAGGTACCTGCGGTATAGTCAAAAATAACTGTCTTGAAATAAAGGGCGGGGCGGGGATATGGTGAGCCCACGGCATCATCAATTACTGTTGGCAATACCACTCCTGGCAAGCAGGAGAAGGCAAAGAGCACCACAGAAAAACTTAAGTATAACTTCCCTTCCCACAACCCTCAGTCAGTCATTCGACCGAAGGGAAATGGAGAAAAAAAAAAAAGGAGTAAGACAAGGTGTAGAGGTACCTGCGGTATAGTAAAAAATAACTGTCTTGAAATAAAGGGCGGGGCGGGGATATGGTGAGCCCACGGCATCATCAATTACTGTTGGTAACAAATACCCAAGCTAGAGGACACAGATGAATATGGAGGGACAAGACAGGCAGACCTAAACAGAAGGCACCACAAGGTTGAAAAACCTATCTCCCAAAAGAAGCCTCAGCCGAGACAAAAATATACATTTTGTAAAAATATGGAAAAGGTTGCAGCCTTGCAAATTCGTTCCACAGAAGCTTCATTTTTAAAAGCCCAAGAAGAGGAGACAGCTCTAATGGAGTGAACCGTAATTTCCTTAGGAGGTTGCTGACCAGCAGTCTCATAGCGAAAACGAATTATACTTCTCAACCAGAGAGAAAGAGAAGTAGTAGAAACTTTCTGACCTTTAAGTTTCCCAGGGAAACAAACAGGGCGAAAATCCTAGTCGCCAATAAATACAATTTTAAAACATGCATAACATCCAAGTTGTGCAACAACATTCTTTATGAGAATGAGAACTAGGACACAGAGAAGGAACAACAATTTCCTGATTAAAATTTTGTTCCGAAACCACGTACGGAAGGAAACCTAACCTAGTACGAAGAACCACCTTATCGGCATGAAAGATAAGAAAAAGACGAATCACGCATACCAGTCTGCATACCAGATCCTGCGAGGCCACACAGGGGATATTAGAAAAACTTACGCTCTCTCCTGTTGAACACGAGCAATGACTCGTGGAAGGAGAGCAAACAGAAAAAAAAACAGGTATGCAAGACTGAATCCCAAGAAAAAACACCAGAACATCTATCAGGGCAGTCTGCGGATCACTTTACCATGAACCGTACCTTGGAAGCTTGGCATTCTGCCGAAATGCCCTTAGAAGCCAACTCTGGAACCCCCCTTTTTAGGGTTTACCTAGAGAACACCCCCAGATGGAGCGCCCACTTCCCGGGATTAAATAACAGTCTGTTTAGAATTCCGATTCCCATTTGTCCACACCTGGAAAGTGGATGACAGACAGCAATGGTTCCTCCCTGGTGGCTGATATAAAACATTGAGGTGATATTTTCCGACTGGAATCAAGCTAAGGACGAATGAGGCCAAGCCATCAGAGCCTTGCAAATCACTCTCAACTCCAAGATGTTAAAGAGGAGAGCAGACACTTCCGAGTCCAAAATCCCTGCGCCTTAAACAAGACACAGACAGTTTACCAGCCCAGCAGGTTGGTGACAGTGGTCATATTACCCAGGAATTTCTCCAGAAGCACGCGCCCTGAGATAGATACTCCTGAAAAACCACTACGGAGAGTGTCTTTTATTGACTGATCTAGATCTATCCTGAGACAGATCAGAATGTTCTCCTTTTTATGGAAAAAAGGGAGTGATGTCCATGGAAACTATCACACCAACTCCCACGATACATTGAGTCACCGAAAAGTGACGGAAGATCCACTGCAGCTAGATCCAAACTCCCAACCTTCTGGTTGCAAGATAGCTAAGCTATCCACCAAGCCACTAGGAGCTGGCTGTTGGCCGGAAAGTAGACTGCAGAGAGAGGAAAATTAATAAATCCTTGATTATCTGACCCCTATTAGACATCTTCTCCTAAATAGAGAATCGATTAAGGGCCAAGCCTACCGCACATGGTGTTCTCGGCCTCCCATCCAGGTACTGACCAGGCCTGGCCCTGCTTAACTGCCGAGATCAGACAGAATCGGGAGCATTCAGGGTATTGTAGCGGTAGACCCAAATAAATCACACTTGTAGATTGGACAAGGGAACTCTTCTCCAGATTAATTTCCCATCCATGGGAAAGAAGATGGAACAAGATCTCTTAAAAGAGAGTTTGCTTGAAGGAAGGATGACACCTGAACCATATATTGTCCAGAAAAACACCCTTAAAATAGCCCAAGACCTAAAAGTCTGTCTAGGATAACGAAACTCAGAAACTTGAGAAGATCCCGAATCAAGGGAACAATACATCCTTCAGGTCTATGTTCATTATTAACAGGCCCTCTTGAACCAAAGGAGAAAGGATACTACTTTGAAGGTCAGAACCTGAGTTACTTGAGGTAAATACCTGGATCCCGTTTCCAAACTGGGACTGGAACTATCACTCCCAGAGAGGTAGGCCCTGAAGCCAGTTCAGGTAATGTCTCATCATACCTGGATTGCAGATTCTCTATGGGGGGAAATCTTAGACTGGACTCAAAAAGGCATGACTGACCCTGCAGAAGAGGAAAAGGAAAACTTTCCTTTAGTCTTACTCTCTTGACGTGTGGTAGAAAAATATTTTTTACTCTTAAAGTCAGAGAATAATTCTGCTAGACCAAGTCCAAACAAGGTCTCATCCTTAAAAAGGAGACTTCAGAAGCGTGGATTTGGAGGAAACATAAAATATTGAACCTGCAACTGCAGAACTATAAAGCCTAGACTGTACCACTAAGCCACAGGTAGGCTTCTCAGCTGACCAAGATATCAGCCACAATGCTCGGCAGCTAGTACAGCAAGTCTAAAAAGACAAGATATTTCTCTAAATGAACAATAAAACCTCCAGCTTCTTAGCCATGTATCCGTAAAGGAGCAGCCACACTCCATAGGGATCAAAGTTCTCTGAGCCATAGTAGAAAAGCTCCCTTCTACTTAAAGAACCGTGCATTTTAATGGCGTCAGCAACAGGAAAATCCTTTAAAGGACGGGAGACGGGTATCCCTAGGTTCTCCTACACCTGTGACAATTTCCATAGCCTGTCAAGAAACATTTCCGCAAAAAGGAAGGAATATCATAGAAATTATCAAGTTAACAAAACTTCCAATGGTTGACGACAGGGGTATCAACGTCGTCCAAGCAGCTAAAACCGTACACAAGGTGTGCAAGCATACATCTGAAGATGACTTCAGCATCAGATGAAGGAATTATACTGTCCAAATCCGAGATGTCCCTTCAGGAACTACCGGCGAATCTTCCACACCAGACAAAGGAGAGACAACAACCTGCGTAGCAGAAAGTGGAGCAGAAACCTTACTATCTGAAACTTTATATGTACTCTTGCCTTTTCCCTGTAAGTAAGGAAAAAACAGATAAAGCCGCAGATACCTCAGAGGATACATGAGCTGCAAACTCTGTAGGCAAATACACTCCTCCAGGAAATTGAGAGGAACCGCAGGGCACTGCATGTGATGCCATAAAGGCTTGGGACGTTTAAGGAGAAAGCTGTGGCATTGCCTGAACAACATCGTCCTAGGAGACATAAGGCTCAGAGGCAACAACCTATCCGTACATTCAATAGCTTTTGCTAAGCAAACGGTACAGAAAAAACAAACGTCAATTTGTCTAAAATTATTCTTTGAAGCGAAAAGCTCCAACAAAACTATGTTTCCAAAGTACTTATGAAAAAATTATGTTATTTAGTAAATCCTTAACTTAAGGATTTAAAGTACATAAACATTGAATGACTCTAATAAAAAAAGCTCACTTTATTATAAGGCAAGGCAAATTAATACAGTGACATTCTAAGCTACAGTGTCTAACTGTTAAAATATAATGCAAATGTATAATGCTTTATATGCTTAAATATGCATTGTCAAATAAAACAATGAGCTTCTAAAAGATAAAATAATTTATAACTTCTCCTCTATCGAATCCAAATAACTTTTTTTATTTTCTTTGGGTTTTTTTTGCTAGTAAACCAAGCATAAAATGAGAAACAAAACTCTGTTAGGAAACAATGTCTCTTAATATACAGATACATTTTTACAACCAAAATGAAGCACTGATGCAGCCGCTCTGGTCTAATGAAGAAAAGGGGGAGTGTTCGCAAGACCGCCTCAGTGAGAGCCTGAAATGGAGCTTCTCCAAATCAGAAAGAAGGCTGGAACACAGAGACGGCACAGAAATGAAGTGCGCATCTTAGTATACAAACATCACGCTTCATTCTGTCAGCCGAAAGAAGTTAGGGAAAAAGCATGTCAGCACCCCTTCCAAAATGGCGCTGCACCGTTAACGACACTAGCAACAGGCATACAGAACGCACTCCCCATTAAAAAAATGACCAAGCCTTATCAATATAAAAGGCATAGGAAATTAGAGGATTAATTATCCCTTAAAGAGAAAGTATTAACCCCTAGACTCCTATTGATCATCAGAAGTGCCTTCATCTAATATCCTTCCCAAGGATATACATGTCCCAAATAATATTGCAGCTTGATTTTAAAAGCGCAAGTACCCATACATAGAAGAGACAGCACTAACCTGCATCTAGCCGTCTGGCAGGAGGACAGCCTACACAGCGTGAGAGGACGCTGCTCCTCACAGAGGCCTGTAGAAAAAAAAAAAGAACTCTGGCTTTCTATACCATGGGCAGCCAATATGTTAGGAAAACGCAGCAAGGCCCCAACTTACAAGTTCCTAACTGCTTAAAAGCCACCACTGCCGTTCTGAAGAGAAAAACATAATTTATGTAAGAACTTACCTGATAAATTCATTTCTTTCATATTAGCAAGAGTCCATGAGCTAGTGACGTATGGGATATACATTCCTACCAGGAGGGGCAAAGTTTCCCAAACCTCAAAATGCCTATAAATACACCCCTCACCACACCCACAAATCAGTTTAACGCATAGTCAAGAAGTGGGGTGATAAGAAAAAAAGTGCGAAAGCATAAAAAATAAGGAATTGGAAAAATTGTGCTTTATACAAAAAAAACAGAATTTATGCTTACCTGATAAATTACTTTCTCCAACGGTGTGTCCGGTCCACGGCATCATCCTTACTTGTGGGATATTCTCTTCCCCAACAGGAAATGGCAAAGAGCCCAGCAAAGCTGGTCATATGATCCCTCCTAGGCTCCGCCTACCCCAGTCATTCGACCGACGTACAGGAGGAAATAGGCATAGGAGAAACCATATGATACCGTGGTGACTGTAGTTAGAGAAAATAATTCATCAGACCTGATTAAAAAAACCAGGGCGGGCCGTGGACCGGACACACCGTTGGAGAAAGTAATTTATCAGGTAAGCATAAATTCTGTTTTCTCCAACATAGGTGTGTCCGGTCCACGGCGTCATCCTTACTTGTGGGAACCAATACCAAAGCTTTAGGACACGGATGAAGGGAGGGAGCAAATCAGGTCACCTAAATGGAAGGCACCACGGCTTGCAAAACCTTTCTCCCAAAAATAGCCTCTGAAGAAGCAAAAGTATCAAATTTGTAAAATTTGGCAAAAGTGTGCAGTGAAGACCAAGTCGCTGCCTTACATATCTGGTCAACAGAAGCCTCGTTCTTGAAGGCCCATGTGGAAGCCACAGCCCTAGTGGAGTGAGCTGTGATTCTTTCAGGAGGCTGCCGTCCGGCAGTCTCATAAGCCAAACGGATAATGCTTTTAAGCCAAAAGGAAAGAGAGGTAGAAGTCGCTTTTTGACCTCTCCTTTTACCAGAATAAACAACAAACAAAGAAGAAGTTTGTCTGAAATCTTTAGTGGCCTCTAAATAGAATTTTAGAGCACGGACTACGTCCAAATTGTGTAACAAACGTTCCTTCTTTGAAACTGGATTCGGGCACAAAGAAGGTACAACTATCTCCTGGTTAATATTCTTGTTGGAAACAACTTTCGGAAGAAAACCAGGCTTAGTACGCAAAACCACCTTATCTGCATGGAACACCAGATAGGGCGGAGAACACTGCAGAGCAGATAACTCTGAAACTCTTCTAGCAGAAGAAATTGCAACCAAAAACAAAACTTTCCAAGATAATAACTTAATATCTACGGAATGTAAGGGTTCAAACGGAACCCCTTGAAGAACTGAAAGAACTAGATTGAGACTCCAGGGAGGAGTCAAAGGTCTGTAAACAGGCTTGATTCTAACCAGAGCCTGAACAAACGCCTGAACGTCTGGCACAGCTGCCAGCCTTTTGTGAAGTAAAACAGATAACGCAGAAATCTGTGCCTTCAGAGAACTTGCAGATAATCCCTTCTCCAAACCCTCTTGTAGAAAGGATAAAATCCTAGGAATTTTTATCTTGTTCCATGGGAATCCTTTAGATTCACACCAATAGATATATTTTTTCCATATCTTATGGTAAATCTTTCTAGTTACAGGCTTTCTAGCCTGAATAAGAGTATCTATTACAGAATCTGAAAACCCACGCTTTGATAAAATCAAGCGTTCAATCTCCAAGCAGTCAGTTGGAGAGAAACCAGATTCGGATGTTCGAATGGACCTTGAACAAGAAGGTCCTGTCTCAAAGGTAGCTTCCATGGTGGAGCCGATGACATATTCACCAGGTCTGCATACCAAGTCCTGCGTGGCCACGCAGGAGCTATCAAGATCACCGAAGCCCTCTCCTGGTTGATCCTGGCTACCAGCCTGGGAATGAGAGGAAACGGTGGGAAAACATAAGCTAGGTTGAAGGTCCAAGGTGCTACTAGTGCATCTACTAGAGTCGCCTTGGGATCCCTGGATCTGGACCCGTAACAAGGAACCTTGAAATTCTGGCGAGACGCCATCAGATCCATGTCTGGAATGCCCCATAATTGAGTTATTTGGGCAAAGATTTCCGGGTGGAGTTCCCACTCCCCCAGATGGAATGTCTGACGACTCAGAAAATCCGCTTCCCAATTTTCCACTCCTGGGATGTGGATTGCAGACAAGTGGCAGGAGTGATCCTCCGCCCATTGAATTATCTTGGTCACTTCCTCCATCGCCAGGGAACTCCTTGTTCCCCCCCTGATGGTTGATATAAGCAACTGTCGTCATGTTGTCTGATTGAAACCTTATGAATTTGGCCTTTGCTAGATGAGGCCAAGCTTTGAGAGCATTGAATATCGCTCTCAGTTCCAGAATGTTTATCGGGAGAAGAGATTCTTCCCGAGACCATAGACCCTGAGCTTTCAGGGGTTCCCAGACCGCGCCCCAGCCCACCAGACTGGCGTCGGTCGTGACAATGACCCACTCTGGTCTGCGGAAGCTCATTCCCTGTGACAGATTGTCCAGGATTAGCCACCAACGGAGTGAATCTCTGGTCCTTTGATCTACTTGAATCGACAAGTCTGTATAATCCCCATTCCACTGTCTGAGCATGCACAGTTGTAATGGTCTTAGATGAATTCGTGCAAAAGGAACTATGTCCATTGCTGCAACCATCAATCCTATTACTTCCATGCACTGCGCTATGGAAGGACGAAGAACAGAATGAAGAACTTGACAAGAGCTTAGAAGTTTTGATTTTCTGACCTCTGTCAGAAAAATTCTCATTTCTAAGGAGTCTATTATTGTTCCCGAGAAGGGAACTCTTGTTGACGGGGAAAGAGAACTTTTTTCTATGTTTACTTTCCATCCGTGAGATCTGAGAAAGGCTAGGACGATGTCCGTATGAGCCTTTGCCTTTGACAGAGACGACGCTTGAATCAGGATGTCGTCCAAGTACGGTACTACTGCAATGCCCCTTGGTCTTAGAACAGCCAGAAGGGACCCTAGTACCTTTGTGAAAATTCTCGGAGCAGTGGCTAACACGAATGGAAGTGCCACAAACTGGAAATGCTTGTCCAGAAAAGCGAACCTTAGGAACTGATGATGTTCCTTGTGGATAGGAATATGGAGGTACGCATCCTTTAAATCCACCGTGGTCATGAATTGACCTTCCTGGATGGTAGGAAGGATCGTTCGAATGGTTTCCATTTTGAACGATGGAACCCTGAGAAATTTGTTTAGGATCTTGAGATCTAGAATTGGTCTGAACGTTCCCTCTTTTTTGGGAACTATGAACAGGTTGGAGTAAAACCCCATCCCTTGTTCTCTTATTGGAACTGGATGAATTACTCCCATCCTTAACAGGTCTTCTACACAATGTAAGAATGCCTGTCTTTTTATTTGGTTTGAAGATAATTGAGACCTGTGGAACCTTCCCCTTGGGGGTAGTTCCTTGAATTCTAGGAGATAACCTTGAGAAACTATTTCTAGTGCCCAAGGACCCTGAACATCTCTTGCCCAGGCCTGAGCAAAGAGAGAAAGTCTGCCCCCCACCAGATCCGGTCCCGGATCGGGGGCCATCCCTTCATGCTGTTTTGGTAGCAGTGGCAGGCTTCTTGGCCTGCTTACCCTTGTTCCAGCCTTGCATCAGTCTCCAGGCTGGTTTGGGTTGAGAAGTATTACCCTCTTGCTTAGAGGATGTAGAAGTAGAGGCTGGTCCGTTTCTGCGAAAGGGACGAAAATTAGGCTTATTTCTAGCCTTAAAAGACCTATCCTGAGGAAGGGCGTGGCCCTTTCCTCCGGTGATGTCTGAAATAATCTCTTTCAAATCAGGCCCAAACAGTGTTTTGCCCTTGAAAGGGATGTTAAGTAATTTTGTCTTGGAAGACACATCCGCTGACCAAGACTTCAGCCAGAGCGCTCTGCGCGCCATGATAGCAAACCCTGAATTTTTCGCCGCTAATCTCGCTAATTGCAAAGCGGCATCTAGAATAAAAGAGTTAGCCAGTTTAAGTGCATGAACTCTGTCCATAATCTCCTCATACGAAGATTCTTTATCGAGCGACTTTTCTAGTTCTTCGAACCAGAAACACGCTGCCGTAGTGACAGGAACAATGCATGAAATTGGTTGAAGAAGGTAACCTTGCTGAACAAACATTTTTTTAAGCAAACCCTGTAATTTTTTATCCATAGGATCTTTAAAAGCACAACTATCTTCTATGGGAATGGTAGTGCGTTTGTTTAGAGTAGAGACCGCCCCCTCGACCTTAGGGACTGTCTGCCATAAGTCCTTTCTGGGGTCGACTATAGGAAATAATTTCTTAAATATAGGGGGAGGCACAAAAGGTATGCCGGGCCTTTCCCATTCCTTGTTTACTATATCCGCCACTCGCTTGGGTATAGGAAAAACATCGGGGGGCACCGGAACCTCTAGGAACTTATCCATCTTACATAATTTCTCTGGAATGACCAAATTGTCACAATCATCCAGAGTAGATAATACCTCCTTAAGCAGTGCGCGGAGATGTTCTAATTTAAATTTAAATGTTACAACATCAGGTTCAGCTTGTTGAGAAATTTTCCCTGAATCTGAAATTTCTCCCTCAGACAAAACCTCCCTCCTTGCCCCTTCAGATTGGTGTGAGGGTATGTCAGAAGCGTTATCATCAGCGTCCTCTTGCTCTTCAGTGTTTAAAACAGAGCAATCGCGCTTTCTTTGATAAGTAGGCATTTTAGATAAAATATTTGCAATAGAATTATCCATAACAGCCGTTAATTGTTGCATAGTAATAAGTATTGGCGCACTAGATGTACTAGGGGCCTCTTGTGTGGGCAAAACTGGTGTAGACACAGAAGGGGGTGATGCAGTACCATGCTTACTCCCCTCATCTGAAGAATCATCTTGGGCACTATTATTATCTGTGGCATCATTGTCCCTACTTTGTTTGGACACCATGTCACAATTATCACATATATTTAAATGGGGAGACACATTGGCTTTCATACATATAGAACATCGTTTATCTGATGGTTCAGACATGTTAAACAGGCTTAAACTTGTCAACAAAGCACAAAAAACGTTTTAAAATAAAACCGTTACTGTCACTTTAAATTTTAAAGAGAACACACTGTATTACTGAATATGCGAAAAAGTATGAAGCAATTATTCAAAATTCACCAAAATTTCACCACAGTGTCTTAAAGCCTTAAAAGTATTGCACACCAAATTTGAAAGCTTTAACCCTTAAAATAACGGAGCCGGAGACGTTTTTACATTTAACCCCTATACAGTCCCAGGAATCTGCTTTGCTGAGACCCAACCAAGCCCAGAGGGGAATACGATACCAAATGACGCCTTCTATAAGCTTTTTCAGTGGATCTTAGCTCCTCACACATGCATCTGCATGCCTTGCCTTCCAAAAACAACTGCGCATTAGTGGCGCGAAAATGAGGCTCTGCCTATGACTAGAGAAGGCCCCCATCTGAAAAAGGTGTCCATACAGTGCCTGCCGTTATTTAACAACAATCCCCAAGATTATAATAACTATAAAGCGCTATAATCTGTCAAATATGCTTAGCAAGTAATCGTTTTAGCCCAGAAAAATGTCTACCAGTTTTTTAAGCCCTTATAAAGCCTTTATTCTTATACTTAATCTAAGAAAATGGCTTACCGGTCCCCATAGGGAAAATGACAGCCTTCCAGCATTACCAAGTCGTGTTAGAAATGTGGCCATCATACCTCAGGCAGAAAAGTCTGCCAACTGCTTCCCCCAACTGAAGTTACTTCATCTCAACAGTCCTGTGTGGAAACAGCAATCGATTTTAGTAACGTTTGCTAAAATCATCTTCCTCTCACAAACAGAAATCTTCTTCTCTTTTCTGTTTCAGAGTAAATAGTACATACCAGCACTATTTTAAAATAACAAACACTTGATTGAAGAATAAAAACTACATTTAAACACCAAAAAAACTCTTAGCCATCTCCGTGGAGATGTTGCCTGTGCAACGGCAAAGAGAATGACTGGGGTAGGCGGAGCCTAGGAGGGATCATATGACCAGCTTTGCTGGGCTCTTTGCCATTTCCTGTTGGGGAAGAGAATATCCCACAAGTAAGGATGACGTCGTGGACCGGACACACCTATGTTGGAGAAATCATAACCACCACAAAAAGGGTGGGCCTCATGGACTCTTGCTAATATGAAAGAAATGAATTTATCAGGTAAGTTCTTACATAAATTATGTTTTCTTTCATGTAATAAGCAAGAGTCCATGAGCTAGTGACGTATGGGATAATGACTACCCAAGATGTGGATCTTCCACGCAAGAGTCACTAGAGAGGGAGGGATAAAATAAAGACAGCCAATTCCGCTGAAAATAATCCACACCCAAACTAAAGTTTAAATCTTATAAAGAAAAAAACTGAAATTATAAGCAGAAGAATCAAACTGAAACAGCTGCCTGAAGTACTTTTCTACCAAAAACTGCTTCAGAAGAAGAAAACACATCAAAATGGTAAAATTTAGTAAAAGTATGCAAAGAAGACCAAGTTGCTGCTTTGCAAATCTGATCAACCGAAGCTTCATTCCTAAACGCCCAGGAAGTAGAAACTGACCTAGTAGAATGAGCTGTAATTCTCTGAGGCGGAGTTTTACCCAACTCGACATAAGCATGATGAATTAAAGATTTCAACCAAGATGCCAAAGAAATGGCAGAGGCGCCTTCTGACCTTTCCTAGAACCGGAAAAGATAACAAATAGACTAGAAGTCTTTCGGAAATTCTTAGTAGCTTCAACATAATATTTCAAAGCTCTAACTACATCCAAAGAATGCAATGATTTCTCCTTAGAATTCTTAGGATTAGGACATAATGAAGGAACCACAATTTCTCTACTAATGTTGTTGGAATTCACAACCTTAGGTAAAAATTTAAAAGAAGTTCGCAACACCGCCTTATCCTGATGAAAAATCAGAAAAGGAGACTCACAAGAAAGAGCAGATAATTCAGAAACTCTTCTGGCAGAAGAGATGGCCAAAAGGAACAAAACTTTCCAAGAAAGTAATTTAATGTCCAATGAATGCATAGGTTCAAACGGAGGAGCTTGAAGAGCCCCCAGAACCAAATTCAAACTCCAAGGAGGAGAAATTGACTTAATAACAGGTTTTATACGAACCAAAGCTTGTACAAACAATGAATATCAGGAAGATTAGCAATCTTTCTGTGAAAAAGAACAGAAAGAGCAGAGATTTGTCCTTTCAAGGAACTTGCAGACAAACCTTTATCCAAACCATCCTGAAGAAACTGTAAAATTCTAGGAATTCTAAAAGAATGCCAGGAAAAATGATGAGAAAGACACCAAGAAATATAAGTCTTCCAGACTCTATAATATATCTTCCTAGATACGGATTTACGAGCCTGTAACATAGTATTAATCACAGAGTCAGAGAAACCTCTTTGACTAAGAATCAAGCGTTTAATCTCCATACCTTTAAATTTAAGGATTTGAGATCCTGATGGAAAAAAGGACCTTGCGACAGAAGGTCTGGTCTTAACGGAAGAGTCCACGGTTGGCAAGAGGCCATCCGGACAAGATCCGCATACCAAAACCTGTGAGGCCATGCTGGAGCTACCAGCAGAACAAACGAGCATTCCTTCAGAATCTTGCAGATTACTCTTGGAAGAAGAACTAGAGGCGGAAAGATATAGGCAGGATGATACTTCCAAGGAAGTGACAATGCATCCACTGCTTCCGCTTGAGGATCCCTGGATCTGGACAGATACCTGGGAAGTTTCTTGTTTAGATGAGAGGCCATCAGATCTATTTCTGGAAGTCCCCATATTTGAACAATCTGAAGAAATACCTCTGGGTGAAGAGACCATTCGCCCGGATGTAACATTTGGCGACTGAGATAATCCACTTCCCAATTGTCTATACCTGGGATATGAACCGCAGAAACTAGACAGGAGCTGGATTCCGCCCATACCAGAATTCGAGATACTTCTTTCATGGCCAGAGGACTGCGAGTCCCTCCTTGATGATTGATGTATGCCACAGTTGTGACATTGTCTGTCTGAAAACAAATGAACGATTCTCTCTTTAGAAGAGGCCAAGACTGAAGAGCTCTGAAAATTGCACGGAGTTCCAAAATATTGATTGGTAATCTCACCTCCTGAGATTCCCAAACCCCTTGTGCTGTCAGAGACCCCCAAACAGCTCCCCAACCTGTCAGACTTGCATCTGTTGAAATTACAGTCCAGGTCGGAAGAACAAAAGAAGCCCCCTGAACTAAACGATGGTGATCTGTCCACCACGTCAGAGAGTGTCGTACAATCGGTTTTAAAGATATTAATTGAGATATCTTTCTGTAATCCCTGCACCACTGGTTCAGCATACAGAGCTGAAGAGGTCGCATGTGAAAACGAGCAAAGGGGATCGCATCCAATGCAGCAGTCATAAGACCTAGAATTTCCATGCATAAGGCTACCGAAGGGAATGATTGTAATTGAAGGTTTCGACAAGCTGAGATCAATTTTAGACGTCTCTTGTCTGTCAGAGACAGAGTCATGGACACTGAATCTATCTGGAAACCTAAAAAGGTAACCCTTGTTTGAGGAATCAATGAACTTTTTGGTAAATTGATCCTCCAACCATGATCTTGAAGAAACAACACAAGTCGAATCGTATGAGATTCTGCTAAATGTGAAGACTGAGCAAGTACCAAGATATCGTCCAAATAAGGAAATACCACAATACCCTGTTCTCTGATTACAGACAGAAGGGCACCGAGAACCTTTGTAAAAATCCTTGGAGCTGTTGCTAGGCCAAATGGCAGAGCCACAAACTGGTAATGCTTGTCTAGGAAAGAGAATCTCAGAAACTGATAGTGATCTGGATGAATCGGAATATGCAGATATGCATCCTGTAAATCTATTGTGGACATATAATGCCCTTGCTGAACAAAAGGCAGAATAGTCCTTATAGTTACCATCTTGAATGTTGGTATCCTTACATAACGATTCAATATTTTTAGATCCAGAACTGGTCTGAAGGAATTCTCCTTCTTTGGTACAATGAAGAGATTTGAATAAAACCCCAGCCCCTGTTCCAGAACTGGAATTACTCCAGCCAACTCTAGATCTGAAACACATTTCAGAAATGCTTGAGCCTTTGCTGGATTTACTGGGACACGAGAAAGAAAAAATCTCTTTGCAGGAGGCCTTATCTTGAAGCCAATTCTGTACCCTTCTGAAACAATGTTTTGAATCCAAAGATTGTGAATTGAATTGATCCAAATTTGTTTGAAAAAACGTAATCTGCCCCCTACCAGCTGGGCTGGAATGAGGGCCGCACCTTCATGTGGTTTTGGGCTTGGACTTATTCCAGACTGGAGATTTCCAAACTGATAGCGCTCCTGAGGGCGAAGGATCAGGCTTTTGTTCCTTATTGTGACGAAAGGAACGAAAACGATTATTAGACCTAAATTTACCCTTAGATTTTCTATCCTGTGGTAAAAAAAGGTTCCTTTCCCTCCAGTAACAGTTGAGATAATAGAATCCAACTGAGAACCAAATAATTTATTACCCTGGAAAGAAAGGGAAAGCAAAGTTGACTTAGAAGACATATCAGCATTCCAAGTTTTAAGCCATAAAGCTGTTCTAGCTAGAATAGCTAGAGACATATACCTGACATCAACTCTAATGATATCAAAGATGGCATCACAAATAAAGTTATTAGCATGTTGAAGAAGATTAACAATGCTATGAGAGTTATGATCTGTTACTTGTTGCGCTAAAGCTTCTAACCAAAAAGTTGAAGCTGCAGCCACATCCGCTAAAGATATAGCAGGTCTAAGAAGATTACCTGAACATAAGTAAGCTTTTCTTAGAAAGGATTCAATCTTCCTATCTAAAGGATCCTTAAAGGAAGTACTATCTGCCGTAGGAATAGTAGTACGTTTAGCAAGAGTAGAGACAGCCCCATCAACCTTAGGGATTTTGTCCCAAAATTCTAATCTGTCAGACGGCACAGGATATAATTGCTTAAAACGTTTAGAAGGAGTAAATGAATTACCCAAATTATTCCATTCCCTGGAGATTACTTCAGAAATAGCATCAGGGACAGGAAAAACTTCTGGAATAACTACAGGAGATTTAAAAACCTTATTTAAACGTTTAGATTTAGTATCAAGAGGACCAGAATCCTCTATTTCTAATGCAATTAAGACTTCTTTAAGTAAAGAACGAATAAATTCCATTTTGAATAAATATGCAGATTTATCAGCATCAACCTCTGAGACAGAATCCTCTGAACCAGAGGAACCACTATCAGAATCAGAATGATGATGTTCATTTAAAAATTCATCTGAAAAATGAGAAGTTTTAAAAGACCTTTTACGTTTACTAGAAGGGGGAATAACAGACATAGCCTTCTTAATAGATTTAGAAACAAAATCTCTTATGTTAACAGGAACACTCTGAGCATTAGATGTTGATGGAACCACAACAGGTAATGTAACATTACTAAAGGAAATATTATCTGCATTAACAAGTTTGTCATGACATTCATTACAAAGAACAGCTGGAGGAACAGATACCACAAGTTTACAACAGATACACTTAACTTTGGTAAAACCAGCACCAGGCAGCGTTTTTTCAGAAGTATCTTCTGACTCAGTGTCAATCTGGGACATCTTGCAATATGTAATAGAAAAAACAACATATAAAGCAAAATTTATCAAATTCCTTAAATGACAGTTTCAGGAATGGGAAAAAAAGCCAGTGAACAAGCTTCTAGCAACCAGAAGCAATAAATAATGAGACTTAAATAATGAGGAGACAAAAAGTGACGCCCATATTTTTTAGCGCCAAAAAAGACGCCCACATTATTTGGCGCCTAAATGCTTTTGGCGCCAAAAATGACGCCACATCCGGAACGCCAACACTTTTGGCGCAAAAAAACGTCAAAAAGAAAAAAAATTTGCGCCAAAAAAGTCCGCGCCAAGAATGACGCAATAAAATGAAGCATTTTCAGCCCCCGCGAGCCTAACAGCCGACAGGAAAAAAAGTCAAATTTTAAGGTAAGAGAAAAATTGATTTATTCAAATGCATTATCCCAAATATGAAACTGACTGTCTGAAATAAGGAACGTTGAACATCCTGAGTCAAGGCAAATAAATGTTTGAATACATATATTTAGAACTTTATACAAAAGTGCCCAACCATAGCTTAGAGTGTCACAGAAAATAAGACTTACTTACCCCAGGACACTCATCTACATGTTGTAGAAAGCCAAACCAGTACTGAAACGAGAATCAGTAGAGGTAATGGTATATATAAGAGTATATCGTCGATCTGAAAAGGGAGGTAAGAGATGAATCTCTACGACCGATAACAGAGAACCTATGAAATAGACCTCGTAGAAGGAGATCATTGAATTCAAATAGGCAATACTCTTCTCACATCCCTCTGACATTCACTGCACGCTGAGAGGAAAACCGGGCTCCAAACCTGCTGCGGAGCGCATATCAACGTAGAATCTAGCACAAACTTACTTCACCACCTCCATAGGAGGCAAAGTTTGTAAAACTGATTTGTGGGTGTGGTGAGGGGTGTATTTATAGGCATTTTGAGGTTTGGGAAACTTTGCCCCTCCTGGTAGGAATGTATATCCCATCACTAGCTCATGGACTCTTGCTAATTACATGAAAGAAACATGGAGTACGGGTAGAACCAATCTTGAAAGGAAAGGTCAGAGTAAACCTACTCTGGTTTTCAAAATAATAAAATCTTGATTGAGGTGAAATTAATCCAATCTTCTTCAGACACCAAAACTTCACCTCCCTCCTTGCACCGAAGGCAAAGAGAATGACTGGGTGTTGTGGGAAGAGAAGTGATACTTAACAGTTTGTCTGTCGTGCTCTTTGCCTCCTCCTGCTGGCCAGGAGTGGTATTCCAAACAGTAATTGATGAAGACGTGGACTCACCATATCTTAGGAAAGAAAAGTAAATTTATGCTTACCTGATAAATTGATTTCTTCTATGATACGACGAGTCCACGGATTCATCCTTTACTTGTGGGATATTATCCTCCTGCTAACAGGAAGTAGCAAAGAGCACCACAGCAGAGCTGTCTATATAGTAGCTCCTCCCCTGACTCCACCCCCTAGTCATTCGACCAAAGGTATAGGAAGAAAAAGGAGAAACTAAAAGCTGAAGTTTTAAATAAAAAAAAATAATCTGTCTTAAATTGACAGGGAGGGCCGTGGACTCGTCAAATCATAGAAGAAATCAATTTATCAGGTAAGCATGAATTTACTTTTCTTCTATAAGATACGACGAGTCCACGGATTCATCCTTTACTTGTGGGATACAATACCAAAGCTACAGGACACGGATGAACGGGAGGGACAAGACAGATGCCTGAACAGAAGGCACCACTGCTTGAAGAACTTTTGTCCCAAAAATAGCCTCCGAAGAAGCAAAAGTATTAAATTTGTAACATTTGGAAAATGTATGAAGTGAAGACCAAGTCGCAGCCTTACAAATCTGTTCAACAGAAGTATCATTTTTAAAAGCCCATGTGGAAGCCACCGCTCTAGTAGAGTGAGCTGTAATCCATTCAGGAGGCTGCTGTCCAGCAGTCTCGTATGCCAAACTGATGATGCTTTCTAGCCAAAAAGAAAGAGGTAGCCGTAGCCTTTTGACCTCTACGTCTACCAGAATAGACGACAAACAGAGAAGATGTTTGACGGAAATCTTTGGTCGCTTGCAAGTAAAACTTCAAAGCACGAACCACGTCCAAGTTGTGTAATAGATGCTCCTTCTTAGAAGGATTAGGACACAGAGCAGGAACAACAATTTCCTGATTAATATTCTTATTAGTAACAACCTTAGGAAGGAATCCAGGTTTGGTACGCAAAATCACCTTTTCAGAATGGAAAACAAGATAAGGCGAGTCGCATTGCAATGCAGATAATTCAGAAACTCTTTGAGCCGAAGAGATAGCAACTAAAAACAGAACTTTCCAAGATAGAAGCTTAATATCTATGGAATGCATAGGTTCAAATGGAACCCCTTGAAGAACCTTAAGAACTAAATTCAAACTCCATGGCGGTTCAACAGGTTTAAACACAGGCTTAATTCTAACCAAAGCCTGACAAAACGACTGGAACATCTGCCAGACGTTTGTGCAGAAAAATTGACAAAGCAGATATCTGTCCCTTTAAGGAACTAGCAGAAAACCCCTTCTCCAATCCTTCTTGGAGAAAGGATAAAATCCTAGGAATCCTAATCTTACTCCATGAGTAGCCTTTGGATTCGCACCAATAAAGATATTTACGCCATATCTTAAGGTAAATTTTCCTAGTGACAGGCTTTCGAGCCTGAATCAAGGTATCTATGACCGACTCAGAGAATCCTCGCTTAGTTAAAATCAAGCGTTCAATCTCCAGGAAGTCAGCCGCAGAGAAACTAGATTTGGATGCTGGAACGGACCTTGAATGAGAAGGTCCTGTCTCAGTGGCAGTGTCCACTGTGGTAGAGATGACATTTCCACCAGGTCTGCATATCAAGTCCTGCGTGGCCACGCAGGTGCTATCAAAATCACAGAAGCCCTCTCCTGTTTGATTCTGGCAATCAGACGAGGAAGGAGAAGAAATGGTGGAAACGACCAAGGTACTGCTAGAGCATCTATCAGTACTGCTTGGGGATCCCTTGATCTGGACCCGTAACAAGGAAGTTTGGCATTCTGACGAGATGCCATCAGATCCAATTCTGGTGTGCCCCATTGATGAATCAATTGTGCGAACACCTCCGGATGGAGCTCTCACTCCCCCGGATGAAAAGTCTGACGACTTAGAAAATCCGCTTCCCAGTTCTCCACTCCTGGGATATAGATTGCTGACAGATGGCAAGAGTGAGTCTCTGCCCATCGAATTATTTTGGAAACCTCTATCATCGCTAGAGAACTCTTTGTTCCCCCTTGATGATTGATATATGCTACAGTCTTGATATTGTCCGACTGGAATCGTATGAATTTGGCCGAAGCCAGCTGAGTCCCCGCCTGAAGTGCATTGAATATCGCTCTCAGTTCTAGAAAATTTATTGGAAGGAGAGCCTCCTTCTGAGTCCACACACCCTGTGTCTTCAGGGAGTTCCAGACTGCACCCCAGCCCAATAGGCTGGCGTCCGTCGTCACTATGACCCATGCTGGCCTGCGGAAACACATTCCCTGGGACAGATGACCCTGTGACAACCACCAAAGAAGAGAGTCTCTGGTCTCTTGATCCAGATTTATCCGAGGAGATAAATTTGTATAGTCCCCATTCCGAGCATGCAGAGTTGCAGTGGTCTGAGATGCAAGCGAGCAAACGGAACTATGTCCATTGCCGCTACTATTAGTCCAATTACCTCCATACACTGAGCCACTGACGGCCGAGGAATGGAATGAAGTGCTCGGCAGGTGGTTAAAGGGCCACTGTAAATAAATATTTTCTATGCCTGTTACGAACTAACTACCCCAAATACGCTTTTTATCAATAGCATTTCATTAACATATCTCTACCGTATATCAGAAATCTTGTCTGCAAATGTAATTGTTTTCCAAACCCACTCCGTGGGTATCCTTTGCTCTGTACCAATCCGTTTACAATACCTAGGTTTCAAAATGGCGCTTTAAACACAAAGTTATTGGTTTAAGTATTTTGAACATGCAGTGCTGAAAATAGTGGGCAGGATAACGTGACATCATCTGCGAATAAAAGATATAACTTTTAGAACGTTATGAAACTTCGTTTTGGAGAAAATATAGGTCAGTAGGTTTTAATTAATGTTTATTAACTTTAATATGTTAGTTGTTTAGCTTAAAAATTATAACAGAAAGTAATCCTTTAAAATCTTTGATTTTCTGACCTCCGTCAGAAAAATTTTCATGTCTACCGAGTCTTTCAGAGTTCCCAGGAATGGAACTCTTGTGCGAGGGATAAGTGAACTCTTCTTTATGTTCACCTTCCACCCTTGTGAGATCTTAGAAAAGCCAACACGATGTCCGTGTGAGATTTGGCTAGTTGGTAAGTTGATGCTTGAATTAAGATATCATCCAGATAAGGCGCCACTGCTATGCCCCGCGGCCTTAGAACCGCCAAAAGGCACCTAGCACCTTTGTGAAAATTCTGGGAGCTGTGGCCAACCCGAAAGGAAGAGCCACAAACTGGTAATGCTTGTCCAGGAAGGCGAGCCTGAGGAACTGGTGATTATCTTTGTGGATAGGAACGTGAAGATACGCATCCTTCAAATCCACGGAGGTCATATATTGACCCTCCTGGATAATTGGTAAAATTGTTCGAATGGTCTCCATCTTGAAGGATGGGACTTTGAGAAATTAGTTTAGAATTAAGAGATCTAAAATCGGTCTGAAGGTTCCCTGTTTTTTGAGAACCACGAACAGATTTGAGTAATACCCCTGCCCCTGTTCTACTTTTGGAACTGGGCAGATTACTCCCATTGTATATAGATCTTCGACACAGCATAAGAACGCCTCTCTTTTTGTCTGGTTTACAGACAACCGTGAAAGATGAAATCTCCCCCTTGGAGGAGAATCTTTGAAGTCCAGAAGATACCCCGGGTCACGATTTCTAAAGCCCAGGAATCCTGAACGTCTCTTGCCCAAGCCTGAGCAAAGAGAGAAAGTCTGCCCCCTACTAGATTCGGACCCGGATCGGGGGCCGCCCCTTCATGCTGTCTTGGTAGCAGCAGCAGGCTTTTTGGCCTGTTTACCTTTATTCCAGGTCTGGTTAGGTCTCCAGACTGACTTGGATTGCGCAAACTTCCCCTCCTGCTTTGTGGCAGGGGAAGAGGAACCACCTTTGAAGTTTCGAAAGGAACGAAAATTATTTTGTTTGGTCCACATCTTATTTGTCTTATCCTGAGGAAGGGCATGGCCTTTTCCTCCAGTGATGTCGGAAATTATCTCCTTTAGTTCAGGCCCAAATAGGGTCTTACCCTTGAAAGGCATAACTAAAAGCTTAGATTTTGATGACACATCAGCAGACCAGGATTTAAGCCATAACGCTCTACGCGCCAAAATAGCAAAACCTGAATTCTTTGCCGCTAATTTAGCCAGTTGAAAAGCGGCATCTGTAATAAAACAATTAGCTAGCTTAAGAGCCCTAATTCTATCCAGAATATCATCTAATGGGGTCTCAACCTTAAGAGACTCCTCTAGAGCCTCGAACCAAAAAGCAGCTGCAGTAGTTACAGGAACAATGCACGCTATAGGTTGCAGAAGAAAACCCTGATGAATAAATATTTTCTTTAGAAGACCCTCTAATTTTTTATCAATAGGATCTTTGAAAGCACAACTGTCCTCAATATTTATAGTTGTACGCTTAGCCAGAGTAGAAATAGCTCCCTCCACCTTAGGGACCGCCTGTCACGAATCCCGAATGGTGTCAGATATGGGAAACATTTTCTTAAAAGTAGGAGTGGGAGAGAACGGAATGCCTCGTCTATCCCACTCCTTAATAATGTCCGAAATCCTCTTAGGGACCGGAAAAACATTAGTGTAAGCAGGAACCTCTAGAAATGTATCCATTTTACTTAATTTCTCTGGTGGAATTGCAATAGGGTCACAATCATCCAGAGTCGCTAAAACCTCCCTGAGCAATAAGCGGAGGTGTTCAAGCTTAAACTTAAAAGCCGTCATAGCCGAGTCTGCTTGAGGGAACATCTTTCCTTCAGAAAGCTCTCCCTCAGACAGCAAATCCCTCACCCCCAACTCAGAGCATTGTGAGGGTACATCGGAGATGGCTAATAAAGCGTCAGAGGGCTCAGCATTTACTCTCATACCGGACCTACTACGCTTCCCCTGCAACCCAGGCAGTTTAGATAATACCTAACTGCGGCCATATCTTGCAGGGTGAAAGAATTAGACGCACTAGAAGTACTTGGCATCGCTTGTGCGGGTGTTAAAGGTTGTGACACTTGGGAAGAATTAGATGGCATAACCTGATTCTCTTCTGACTGAGAATCATCCTGCGACATACTTTTATCAGCTAAAATATGTTCTTTGCAATTTAAGGCCCTTTCAGAGCATGAGGGACACATTTTAAGTGGGGGTTCCACAATGGCTTCTAAACACATGGAACATTGGCTTTCCTCAATGTCAAACATGTTAAACAGGCTAGTAATGACACAAACAGGCTTGAAAACACTTTATTTAGTGAAAAAATAACTATCTGAAAAAACGGTACTGCGCCTTTTCCAAAACCGCTTTAAAACAATAAAATTATTCCAATTTTATGCTAGAAGCATCCTAACTTTGCAGCTAAGTTTGCCCCACAAGGAAAGGAACACTTAACCCTTAACAGAAAAAAGGGAAAATTATAAAACGTTTATTTCAATAAAAAGCACCCCCTGCACCTCGCCACAGCCCTGCTGTGGCACCTACCTGCCCTCAGGGGTCTGTAAAACCGGGTTAAACCTTCAATTTGGCCCAATACAGCTCACAAAGGCCCACCGGAGTTGGAGCTTGCTGCTTGCTTGAGAAAAACAACTGCGCAACTGAGGCGCGAAAATAGGCCCCGCCCATCTCACTTGATGTCTACAGCCCAAATTAACCGCACCAGAGCGGTTTAAAACTAGCCATGTGGGTTCATAAACCCAAAGATGAAACCATGTGTACCCTCTCAATAAAGCATAAAAACGTTCATAAAAACGTTATCTGCACTCACAGTCATGTAAACGTTTGCCCACAAACATTCAAACCTCAGTGTCCACCATTTTTGTAAAGCCCATATATGCAAGCTCAGTAATACCCCTCATATATTTTAGGATTACTGCTTACCCTCTCCCTCCTGGGGATACTGTCAGCCAATTCTGAAATAACACAGTCTCTCCAGAAAAAAATGACTGAACATACCTCACTGCTAAAAGCATGAAAAATGTTCCTCACACTGAAGTTTCTTAAGTACTCCTCAGCCATTCTGTGGGAACTGCTCTGGATCTTAGTAACAACTGCTAAGATCATCAGCCTCCAGGCAGAAGTCTACATCCATCTGCTGCCTGAGGGGAAATAGTACACACCGGTACAATTTAAAATAAAAAACTCTTGCTTGAAGAAAATAAAAACTAACATTTTATCACCTCTTTCACTTTACCCTTCCTAGTACTTAGAGTAGGCAAAGAGAATGACTGGGGGTGGAGTCAGGGGAGGAGCTATATAGACAGGTCTGCTGTGGTGCTATTTGCCACTTCCTGTTAGCAGGAGGATAATATCCCACAAGTAAAGGATGAATCCGTGGACTCGTCGTATCTTATAGAAGAAATGTTTTTTTCCCAAAATTTATTGCGCCAAAGCCTACTTTATATAAATGCTCTGTCAGAGGCGTCTCACCACCTCCTTATCGGTACCAGAGTTCCCACGCTGTTGCTCCACTCAGAGACTAGTGTTGAGACGTTGCGCACTCAGCGAGACAACAGAAGTCAGGGATGGCACCAAAATTGCCTGAACCACTCTTACCACCGTGGTTGTGATGCGTATGAGGAGAACTGTTTGACAACACGCACCAATGCAGTTATTTGCCTGGTTCCAATCAATGGTTCAGGTCACCTAGGTATTAAAGGAATAGTCTAGTCAAAATTAAACTTTCAGGATTCAGATAGAGCAGGCAATTTTAAGCAACTTACTAATTTACTACTATTATCAAATTTTCTTGGTATCTTTATTTGGTTCAGCAACTGGGTAACACTTTCTGGTGTAGCCACCAATCAGCAAGCGCTACCCAGGTGCTGGATGAAAAAATGGGCCATCTTCTGAACTTACATTCAAATAAAGATAGCAAGAGAAAGAAGATAAAATTGATAATAGGAGTAAATTAGAAAGTTGCTTAAAATTGTATGCTCCATCTGAATCATGAACGTTTACTTTTGACTAACTTATTCCTTTAACGCTCCTTCTGTAGGAGCCTGTTCTAGTAGTGTGCGATTACGGGAGACCAAAAGTAGCCCCTTCTCATAAGACGACCAATATCACATGGCAGCGGTGTGCACCGGGTCCAAGCGGCAAGTCCAGTCGGAGGACCCGGTACTGCTTCAGAGTTTGGTAGTGTGCCCCCATAAGAAGTGCGACCTATAACCATAATGTTCGTTTCCTCCACAGATTGCCCCTAGATTACTGCAGTAATACAATTCACTACTTATGCCCTCTCTGCTGTGAGTAAACTAGTCTGCTGGCAACCTGACTGCTTACCCTAGGCAACAAGCCATTAGAGAGGAAGAATAATAAAATCAGGACTTAACCAGTTTGTCATCCTAAAGGAGTTCTGTAACACAAAGGAAAATAAAAGTAACCAAAACTGTTTTGCCTAAAAAGGGAGGATAGCAGAATAACACTGGAGGAGGCATAGGAACGTCCCTGCGACATCCAGAAGCTAATATGCACCAAAACACTACTAAGAGAATTACATGGCTATCAACTCTCCTGCCCTCTCTTGCAGGAAACAATCCATTGAGGACAATAAAAAACAGAATCTTCAGCAGAGCACCTCTCTATGCCTACCTCCATATATGAGGAAAAGAATTTCTGAGTGGGTAAAGGAAGTGGGAGGGATATTTCAATGTCCTGTTTGGGGCGTCTTTGCCTCCTCCAGTGGCCAGGTGAAGAATTTCCCATAGATTATGAATGTAATTTGTGGACTCTCACTGCCATTAGAAAGAAATAACAAAATGTATGCTTACTTGATAAATTTCTTTCTGGGCACGGAGAGTCCACGACATCATTCCAATTACTAGTGGGATACTCAACTCCTGGTTAGCAGGAGGAGGCAAAGAGCTGTTAAATGAAACTTCCCTTACCCATAATCCCCAGTCATTCAGCCTAAAGGAAAATGGAAAAAGAAGAAAACAAGGGTGAAAAAGGTGCCTGAGGTTTACTGGGGAAAAAACTGCCGAATTATCATAAAAAATTTTTTTTTGAAAAGGGCGGTGTCGTGGACTCTCCATGCCCGGAAAGAAAGAAATGTATCAGGTAAACATAAATTTTGTTTTCTTTCCTATGGCATGGAGAGTCCACAACTTCATTCCAATTACTAGTGGGAACCAATACCCAAGCTAGAGGACACGGAATGAACAGGGAGGGAGAACAAGGCAGGAGGACCTAAACAGAAGGCACCACCGCTTGAAGAACCTTTCTCCCAAAAGAGGCCTCTGCCGAAGCAAAAGTATCAAATTTGTAGAATTTGGAAAAAGAAAATGTATGCTTACCTGATAAATGTATTTCTTTTTTGACACGATGAGTCCACGGATCATCTTAATTACTAATGGGATATTCACCTCCTGGTCAGCAGGAGGAGGCAAAGAGCACCACAGCAGAGCTGTTAAATAGCTCCTCCCTTCCCTCCCACTCCAGTCATTCGACCGAAGTTAGGAAGAGAAAGGAAAAGCCAAGGTGCAGAGGTGTCTGAAGTTTACAATAACCCACAATGTGTCTTATAAGAATAGGGCGGGCCGTGGACTCATCGTGTCAAAAAAGAAATAAATTTATCAGGTAAGCATAAATTTTCATTTCTTTTGTATGACACGATGAGTCCACGAATCATCTTAATTACTAATGGGATTCAATACCCAAGCTAGAGTACATAGATAAAATGATACTCTTTAGTCAAAAAGAAAGAGAAATAGTCTTAGCTTTCTGTCCCTTACGTTTTCCTGAGAAAACCACATATAAAGAAGAAGACTGACGAAAGACCTTAGTCGCCAGTAGGATAAAGTGTTAAACACACTAACCACATCCAAATTGAACAGAAAAAGGATTAGGACACAAAGAAGGAACAACCATCTCCTGATTAATGTTCCGATCAGAAACTACTCTTAGGAAGAAATTCTTAGTACGTAAAACTACCTTATCTGATAAAAACATAAGGTAAGGAGACTCGAACTGAAATGTTGAGAGCTCTGACACTCTCCAACAAGAAACAAAACTTTCCAAGATAATAAGGAAAGCATAGGCTCAAACTGAGCCCCTTGAAGAAATTTCAATAACTAAATTAAGACTCCACGAAGGAGTAACTGGTTTAAGCAGAGGCCTGATACTGACCAAGGCCTGACAAAGGAATTGTACATCTGGGACATCCGCCAGACATTTGTGTAACAAAATAGATAAGGCAGAGAGTTAACCCATTAGGAAACTCGTCGATAAACCTTCTCCAAACCTCTTGGAGAAAAGACAAAATTTTAAGAATCCTAACTCTACTCCATGAGTAACCCTTGGATTCACACCAATAAAGATATTTACGCCATATTTCATGGTAAAGTCTTCTAGTTACAGACTCACAAGCCTGAATCATGGTCTCTATGACTGAGACAGAAAACCCCCCCGCTTGGACAGAATTAAGTGGTTAATCTCCAAGCAATCAGTTTCAGAGAAACTAGATTTGGGTGAAGGAGGGGCCCTTGAATTAGAAGGTCCTTCCTCAACAGAAGACTCCAAGGTAACAGATGACATGTCCACCAGATCTGCATACCAAGTCCTGCGAAACCAAGTCATGCGAGGCCAGGCCAGATCAATGGGAATCAACGACGCCCTCTCCTGTGTGATTTGAGCTATGACCCGAAGAGGAAACACAAACGGAGGAAATAGGTATGCTAGACTGAAGATCCAAGGAACCGCCAGAGCGTCTATCAGTTCCGCCTGGGAATCCCTGAACCTCGACCTGTATCTCGGGAGCTTGGCATACTGTGAGTCAGGCTGGAGAACACTTCCGGATGGAGTTTCCACTCCCCCGAATGAAAGGTCTGCCTGCTCAGAAAATCCGCCTCCCAGTAGTCCATCCCTGGGAAGTGGATCCCCGACAGATAGCAATAATGGGCCTTTGCCCACTGAATTATCTGAGATACCTCAGTCATCACTAAGGAACTCCTCGTTCCTCCCTGAAGCTATGTTGTTCGACTGGAAACTGATAAACTGGGCCGAGGCTAACTGAGGCCAGGCCAGAAGAGCATTGAAGATCGCTCTCAGTTCCAGGATGTTGATAAGAGAATAGACTCCGACTGAGTCCCAACTCCCTGAGCCTTTAGTGAACCCCAGACAGCTCCCCACACTAGAAGGCTGGCATCTGTTGTCACAATCACCCAGGAAGGTCTGCAGAAGTAGGTTCACTGGGAGAGATGATCCAGAAACAACCATCATTGAAGCGAGACCCTCGTCTCCTGCTCCAGTCGAGGAGACAAGTCAGCATAATCTACGTTCCATCGCCTGAGCATGCTTAGCTGCAGAGGCCTGAGGTGGAACCGAGCGAACAGGATGATGTCCATTGCTGCTAACATCCGCCTGATTATCTCCATGCACTGGCCACTGACGGCCAAGGAGTGGACTGAAGGGATAGACATCTTTGATTTCCTGACTTCTGTCAGAAAAATCTTACACATATGTGAAATCTATTATGGTTCCCAAGAAAATCACTCTTGAATCTGGGACTAAGGAACTCTATCCCAAATTTACCTTCCACCTGTGAGTTTTCAGGAAGGATAACACCATGTCGGTAAGGGATCCTGCTTGTTGAAAAAAAGGTGCCTGGACTAGAATATCGTCCAGATAAGGTGGCACCCCAATGTCCTGTGGCCTTAGTAAAGCCAGAAGAGACCCCAGAACCTTTGTGAAGATACTGGGAGCCATGGTCAGACCAAAAGGAAGATCCACGAACTGGAAGTGTTTGCCTAAAAAGGCAAACCCTAAGAACTTGCGATGATCCCTGTGGATAAGAACCTGTGGATATGTGTCCTTTAAATCCACTGTTGTCATAAACAGACCCTCCTGGATCAATGGAAGGATGGTACAAATATATTCCATCTTGAAAGACGGAACCCTGAGAAGTCTGGTTTAGGCTCTTGAGGTCTAAAATTGGTCTGAAGGTTCCCTCCTCTTTGGGAACCATGAATCGATAATGATCTACAAAACCCAACTTGATTGAGAAGACCCTGCCCTCTTAGGGGTCGGGTGCACGTTCCTCATGTGATGTCAGCAGCAAGCTGCTTACACTGATTTCCCCTATTCTAAATTCAAAAGGGTCTCTGTGCTTGGAAAGTGGAATAAAATAATTTCATTAAAGGAGCCTACTCATAAAGGCCCGTCTGCTATTCCTATGAGAGGGGTGTCAACAGGCCAGTACGCCGCCGCACTGGAAACAGTATTCACAGCAACCGCAGGTTGACAATGAAGACCCTCTACCTATTGATCATAGGGTCCGTCATCTGTATAGAGCCCCAAAGGAACTATCCATCGAATTAAAAAACTCTAGATAAACAAGGGGATTCTATTATCCTCTTGTTACTTTGTAAGAGAAGAAAAAACAGAATTTATGCTTACCTGATAAATTACTTTCTCTTGTGATGTATCAAGTCCACGGATTCATCCTTTACTTGTGGGATATTCTCCTTCCCAACAGGAAGTGGCAAAGAGAGCACACAGCAGAGCTGTGCATATAGCTCCCCCTCTAGCTCCACCCCCCTGTCATTCGACCGAAGGGTGCAGTGGTGACCGTAGTGTAAACAAAAAAAGCTACCTGACTTAATAGCCAGGGCGGGCCGTGGACTCGATACATCACAAGAGAAAGTAACTTATCAGGTAAGCATAAATTCTGTTTTCTCTTGTAAGATATATCGAGTCCACAGATTCATCCTTTACTTGTGGGATACCAATACCAAAGCTTTAGAACACGGATGAAGGGAGGGAACAAGACAGGTACCCTAAAAGGAAGGCACCACTGCTTGTAAAACCTTTCTCCCAAAAATAGCCTCCGAAGAAGCAAAAGTATCGAATTTGTAAAATTTAGAAAAAGTATGCAGCGAAGACCAAGTCGCTGCCTTACAAATCTGTTCAACAAAAGCCTCATTTTTAAAAGCCCATGTTGAAGCCACTGCTCTGGTAGAATGAGCAGTAATTGTTTCGGGAGGCTGCTGGCCAGCAGTCTCATAGGCCAAATGGATGATGCTTTTCAGCCAAAAGGAAAGAGGTAGCAGTCGCCTTCTGACCTCTCCTCTTACCAGAATAGATAACAAACAATGAAGGTGTTTGTCTGAAAACCTTAGTTGCTTGTAAATAGAACTTTAAAGCACGAACCACATCAAGATTGTGTAACAGACGTTCCTTCTTCGAAGAAGGATTAGGACACAGAGAAGGAACAACAATTCCCTGGGTAATATTCTTATTAGACACAACCTTGGTAAGAAAACCGGGTTTGGTACGCAAAACTACCTTATCTGCATGGAAAATCAGGTAAGGTGAGTCACATTGTAAAGCAGATAACTCTGAAACTCTTCGAGCAGAAGAGATAGCTACCAAAAACAAAACTTTCCAAGATAAAAGCTTAATATCTATGGAATATAAAGGTTCAAACGGAACCCCTTGCAGAACTGAAAGAACTAAATTCAGACTCCATGGCGGAGCCACAGGTCTATAAACAGGCTTGATTCTGACTAAAGCCTGACTAAACGCTTGAACGTCTGGTACCTCTGCCAGACGTTTGTGTAAAAGAATAGACAAAGCAGATATCTGTCCTTTTAAGGAACTAGCTGATAATCCATTCTCCAATCCTTCTTGGAGAAAGGACAAAATCCTGGGAATCCTAATCTTACTCCATGAGTAACCCTTGGATTCACACCAAAAAAGATATTTTCGCCAAATCTTATGGTAGATTTTCCTGGTGACAGGCTTTCTAGCCTGAATCAGGGTATCAATAACCGACTCAGAGAAACCACGCTTTGATAGAATTAAGCGTTCAATCTCCAAGCAGTCAGACGCAGAGAAATTAGATTTGGATGCTTGAAAGGACCTTGTATAAGAAGGTCCTGCCTCATTGGTAGTGTCCATGGTGGAACAGATGACATGTCCACTAGGTCTGCATACCAGGTCCTGCATGGCCACGCAGGCACTATCAGATTCACCGAAGCCCTCTCCTGCTTGATTCTGGCAACCAGACGAGGGAGGAGAGGAAACGGTGGAAAAACATAAGCCAGATTGAAGGACCAAGGCGCTGCTAGAGCATCTATCAGCACCGCCTGGGGATCCCGGGACCTGGACATGTAAAGAGGAAGTTTGGTGTTCTGACGGGACGCCATCAGATCCAATTCTGGAATGCCCCATAGCTGAGTCAGCTGGGCAAATAACTCCGGGTGGAGTTCCCACTCCCTCGGGTGAAAAGTCTGACGACTCCTAGTTGTCTACTCCTGGGATGTGAATTGCTGAGAGATGGCAGGAGTGATCCTCTGCCCACCTGAGTATTTTGGTTACTTCCGTCATTGCTAGGGAACTCCTTGTTCCTCCTTGATGATTGACGTAAGCTACAGTCGTGATGTTGTCCGACTGAAATCTGATGAATTTGGCCGCGGCTAGCAGAGGCCATGCCTGAAGCGCGTTGAATATCGCCCTCAGCTCCAGAATGTTTATCAGGAGAAGAGCTTCTTCCCGAGACCATAAGCCCTGAGCTTTCAGGGATTCCCAGACTGCACCCCAGCCCACCAGACTGGCGTCGGTCGTTAAGATGATCCACTCTGGTCTGAGGAAACACATTCCCTGAGACAGGTGATCCTGAGACAACCACCAGAGAAGAGAATCTCTGGTCCCCTTGTCCAGCTGTATTTGAGGAGACAAATCTGCATAATCCCCATTCCACTGTTTGAGCATGCATAGTTGCAGTGGTCTGAGGTGTATTCGTGCAAAAGGGACCATGTCCATTGCCGCTACCATTAATCCAATTGTCTCCATGCACTGAGCTACAGATGGCCGAGGAATGGAATGAAGGGCTCGGCAAGTGGTTGAGTTTTAACTTTCTGACCTCGTTCAGAAATATTTTCATTTCTACTGAGTCTATCAGAGTTCCTAGGAAGGAAAGTCTTGTGAGGGGGGAGAGAGAACTCTTTTTGATGTTCACCTTCCACCCGTGAGACCTCAGAAAGGCCAATACAATTTCCGTGTGAGACTTGGCTCTTTGGAAAGTCGACGCCTGAATTAAGCTGTCGTCTAGATAAGGCGCCACTGCTATGCCCCGCGGTCTTAGCACCACCAGGAGGGACCCTAGCACCTTTGTGAAAATTCTGGGAGCAGTGGCCAACCCGAAAGGAAGAGCCACCAACTGGTAATGCTTGTCCAGAAAGGCGAACCTGAGAAACTGGTGATGATCTTTGTGGATAGGAATGTGCAGATACGCATCCTTTAAATCCACGGTGGTCATATATTGACCCTCCTGGATCATTGGTAAGATTGTCCGAATAGTCTCCATCTTGAATGATGGGACTTTGAGGAATTAGTTTAGAATTTTGAGATCCAGGATTGGTCAGAAAGTTCCTTCTTTCTTGGGAACCACAAACAGGTTTGAGTAAAAACCTAGCCCTTGTTCCGCAATTGGAACTGGGTGGATCACTCCCATTGTATGTAGGTCTTCTACACAGCGTAAGAACGCCTCTTTCTTTGTCATGTCTGTAGACAGACGAGAAATGTGGAACCTTCCCCTTGGAGGGGAGTCCTTGAATTCTAGAAGATATTCCTGGGATAAAATCTCTAAGGCCCAGGGATCGAGTACATCTCTTGCCCAGGCCTGAGCGAAGAGAGAGTCTGCCCCCTACTAGATCCGGTCACGGATCTGGGGCTACCCCTTCATGCTGTCTTAGAGGCAGCTGCAGGCTTCTTGGCCTGTTTACCCTTGTTGCAGCCCTGGTAAGGTTTCCAGGCTGACCTGGGTTGGGGAGCGTTACCCTCTTGCTTTGCAGCAGGGGAGGATGAAGCGAGACCGCTCCTGAAATTCCGAAAGGAACGAAAATTATTTTGTTTGTTCTTTGTCTTGAAGGACTTGTCCTGAGGGAGAGCATGGCCTTTTCCCCCAGTGATTTCTGAAATAATATCTTTCAATTCAGGCCCGAAGAGGGTCTTTCCTTTGAAAGGGATGTTCAAGAGCTTGGATTTTGACGACACATCGGCCGACCAGGACTTTAGCCATAGCGTCCTGCGCGCTAAAATGGCGAAACCTGAATTCTTTGCCGCTAACTTAGCTAGTTGGAAAGCGGCATCTGTGATAAAAGAATTAGCTAGCTTAAGAGCCTTAATTCTGTCCATAATGTCCTCATATGAGGTCTCCGTCTGGAGCGCATCTTCCAGCGCCTTGAACCAGAAAGCAGCTGCAGTAGTTACAGGAACAATGCACGCAATAGGTTGGAGAAGAAAACCTGGCAGAACAAAAATGTTCTTAAGTAAACCCTCTAATTTTTTATCCATAGGGTCTTTAAAAGCACAACTGTCTTCAATTGGTATGGTTGTGTGTTTAGCAAGTGAAGAAATAGCCCCCTCCACCTTAGGGACCGTCTGCCACGAGTCCCGCATGGGGTCAGATATGGGGAACATTTTCTTAAAAACCGGAGGGGGAACGAAGGGAATACCTGGTCTATCCCACTCCCTAGTAACGATATCCGCAATCCTCTTGGGGACCGGGAACACATCAGTGTAAACAGGAACTTCCAGGTACTTGTCCATTTTACACAATTTCTCTGGAACCACCATAGGGTCACAGTCATCCAGAGTAACTAATACCTCCCTGAGCAATAAGCGGAGGTGTTCTAGTTTAAATTTAAAAGCCAATATATCTGAATCTGTGTGAGGAGAAACCTTTCCTGAATCGGAAATTTCTCCCTCAGAAAGCACATCCCTCACCCCCACTTCAGAGCGTTGTGAGGGTATATCGGATACGGCTACTAAAGCGTCAGAATGCTCATTATCTGTTCTTAAAACTGAGCTATCGCGCTTTGCAGGTAACACAGGCAGTTTAGATAAGAACTCTGAGAGGGTATTATTCATAACTGCCGCCAAATCTTGCAAGGTAAAAGAGTTAGACGCACTAGAGGTGCTAGGCGTCGTTTGAGCGGGCGTAACTGGTTGTGAGCCCTTGGGGAGAGGTTGATGGGCTAACCTCGTTACCTTCTGTCTGAGAATCATCTTGGGCCACATTTTTAAGTGTAACAATATGATCTTTAAAGTGTATAGACATATCAGTACAAGTGGGACACATTCTGAGAGGGGGTTCCACCATGGCTTCTAAACACATTAAACAAGGATTTTCCTTGGTGTCAGACATGTTTAACAGACTAGTAGTACAACAAGCAGGCTTGGAATTCACTTTAATCAAGTAAAAACACACTTTGAAAAAAACGTTACTGTGCCTTTAAGAGATAAAAAAGGCACACAATTTTGCAAAACAGTGAAAAATGCAGCAAACTTTTCGAAATTTTTACAGTATGTACCTAAAGCATTAGTAAGATTGCACCACTAGCAATAAAAACGATTAACCCCTTAATGCCCAAACCGGATCGACAGTAAGACAAAAAAAATGGTTAAAAAACGTTCAGCACCTTGCCACAGCTCTGCTGTGGCCCTACCTTCCCTTTGGAACCAGATTTGTGGGGAAAAAGCTTCTTATAGGCCCTCAAACTGCAGCAGGACCCTCCATGTGAAACAGCCTGAACCTCTAGTCAAATATAACTGCGCAACAGAGGCGCGAAATTAGGCCCCTCCCACCTCACTATGGTGCTTGTGAGGCCTAAAGAAACACTCCAAAGTGTTTTAATATTAGCCATGTGGGTAACAACCCCTGAAAGAAACCCAAAGGAACCTTCAAAGTGTCTCAAAAAACGATATTTTCAATAAAAAAACGTTTGCCTTGAAAGTAGTGTCAACCAGCATAAACTAGCCCTGTTATGTAAGCTTGAAATTCCATACTTAGTCTCTGAATACAGCTTACCCTTCCCTCATGGGGATATTATCAGCCTTCTCTAGCATTATCACAGTCTTGTCTAGAAGAAAAAGGACTGAACATACCTTATTGCAGCCTAACCTGCAAACCGTTCCCCCCAACTGAAGTTTTCTTGTACTCCTCAGTCCTGTGTGGGAACAGCAGTGGATTTTAGTTACAACATGCTAAAATCATCTTCCTCCCTGCAGAAATCTTCATCTCCTTTCTGCTAGAGAGTAAATAGTACACACCGGTACCATTTAAAATAACAAAACCTTGCTTGTTAAAAATAAAAACTAAAATTTTTCTACCACATTCACTTTACCCTTCCGATTGCTTAGAGCCGGCAAAGAGAATGACTGGGGGGTGGAGCTAGAGGGGGAGCTATATGGACAGCTCTGCTGTGTGCTCTCTTTGCCACTTCCTGTTGGGAAGGAGAATATCCCACAAGTAAAGAATGAATCCGTGGACTCGATACATCTTACAAGAGAAAACCCTATAACCCTATCTGGTACAGGAATACTTCCACCATGACGGGTCCATCGTAATATTAGAAAAACCTACTGGTGTCGGAACCACCCAGAGTAGCTAAAACTTCCTCAAGAAGCTCTTGATCAGATAAAGGAATTTACCTCATCCTTATCCGGTATTACCGAAATATCTTCCTCCTTAGCTGCAGGGAAGAACATTCGAAACAACCCCCACTGAATCAATCAGACTATCCTGAGTGAAGAAGACCTCTTGGACACTTTTTTTTTTTTTTTTTTTACAGAGTGGGGAAAAGAATAGACAATGTAGACAACTCCACCTGGGCTATACATTTTTCTTTTTTAACACCTTATGAGAAATTTGTGGAACCTTTGACCATTGTCACTATGCTCTTAAGCAGAATGTGCCCAGAGGAAAAAAAGTTTGGGACAAGTCTATCCTCATCAACTAACGATTTCTCAAAAAATGAGAAATAGAAGCGGATTGGTAGAACCACATTGGAATCTAAGTCTAAAACAAGAGACCTCTAGCAAGGCCTCTTGGACCACCTTGATCACAAAGTATGGATTACACAAATAAACAGCTGGATTCCTTAACAGAATCAGCACATAAAAAACATTACTGTGTCTTTAAATTTTTTAAAAAGTAACTTTATTTCCGTGTGCAGAGGTAAGCTAAAATAGCATGCAAACATTGCAGAATTTATCGCAAACATTAATTCTTTGTTCACATGTATCGCCATGACCTTAAAGAAGTGATATCTTGTGCAGCAATTCCAGATGGAAATTGCAAGGAACCACAGGGTACTGCATGCGAGATAGAAACATCTAATGTACACTTCCTTAATCAATCTGCCTCTATCCATGGCAGAATAATTGATATAAAAAGCGATATCTTGCACAGCAACTCCAGATGGAAATTGCAAGGAACCGCAGGGTACTGCATATGTGATAGCAAGTTTAATGTACACTTCCTTAATCAATCTGCCTCACCTATAGCAGAATAATTAAATATAAAACAATATATTGCGCAGCAACTCTAGATGGAATTTGCAGGGAACCGCAGGGCACTGCATGTGTGTTATCAAATGTTATTTACCCGTTAATAATAAATCTGACCCACATATGGCAGAATAATTGATAGGCTTAACCTGTTTAATAAAAAAGGCAACATATAGCAAGTGTTACTGTCTCTTTAAATTTTAAAGAGTCACTTCTTTATTTTTATGCAGAAAATATTGAATAAATATGAGAGGAATTTAGTTATTGTCTAACTCTCTCTACACAGCTGTCTGGAGGTGAGACCCTCGTTCCCAGCTGAGGCATCAGACAGCCATTCGAGCCAATCTTGCCCCTGCCATAGCGCTATCTTAAGGGCAAAAACTGCGATAAACATTTGCACCATTTCTTCCGATAACCGGAAGTGATATGAAGGATGTGCCCACTGCAAGGCGCACACTCTAAAGTTAAAATCCTCCGCTCCTCGCTATTGTCATATAAGTTTAAGGAGGAAGAAGTGTCTTTGGCGCCCTTTATAAGCTCCGCCACTCATGGGCGTTTCACCAGCTATCTCCCGGTCTCCATTGTTTATGTAAAGGCACCGGGAGTAACAATAAAAAATTTGTAAACTGCAAATAAAAGCTGCTCAGACTGCTATCTCTAAGAATAGCCTTACCGGGAGCAAGAGAACAGACTGAACAGCTTCAGCAGCTGTTCAGTCCATCTATATACTCTAGAGCACATAAATTGACACACTCAATGTAGTCTCACGGCCTTCTCTAATATTAAATAAGACTGCAGGAGATGAGACCCATGTCACCCAGTGCCTGCGTTCCAGCTGCCATAAAGTCTCCTGATAGATGAAGGAGAAACTGAGCCCAAATTCAATGAGATCTAAATAAAGAAGTGCCCAAACTTTTTCTGAGATCCTTTACTCTCCCCAGAAAAAAAGTCAGCACTTACCTCATCTTCTGCCTGGCAGCAAGGCAGTTCCCAGGTTTAGGAGGTCCTCTCCCTCCCATGGCCCTGTAAATAAACGAAAATCCTAAATAAAATCCCTAAGGTTTTCTTGGTAAGGGCAGCAGAATATGGGAGGCGCAGTGAGAATTATGTCCCACAAGTTCCCATTGCTCTAAAGCCACCAAAAGCTCTACTGAAGAGACTGATATGGACTACGGCTACACCCTAGAACAAAGCAGCACTCTCTGGCACTGCTTTAAAAATAATAAACTTGATTGAAGAATCTAATCCAACACCTCACTTTATCTCTTCCTATCACTAACGTAGGCAAAGAGAATGACTGGAGTGGGAGGGAAGGGAGGAGCTATTTAACAGCTCTGCTGTGGTGCTCTTTGCCTCCTCCTGCTAACCAGGAGGTGAATATCCCATTAGTAATTAAGATGATCCGTGGACTCATTGTGTCATAAAAAAGAAAAGTATGCAGAGAGAGGACCATGTAGGCGCCTTGCAAATCTGTTCCACAGAATATTTATTTTTGAAAGCCCAAGAAGAGGAGACAGCCCTAGTGGAATGAGCCGTAATTCTCTCAGGAGGCTGCTGTCCAGCAGTCTCATAAGCAAAATGAAACAAACTTCTCAACCAGAGAGAAAGTAGTAGAAGTGGCCTTCTGACCCTTATGTTTTCCAGAGAAAAGAACAAACAGGGCAGAAGATTGCCGAAAATCCTTAGTAGCTTTTAAGTAAAATTTAGAACGCGCACAACATCCAAGTTATGCAAAGGACGTTCCTTATGAGGAGGAGGATTAGGACAAAAAGAAGGAACAATAATTTCCGGATTAATGTTTTGATCCGACACCACCTTAGGGAGCAAACCCCATCTAGTACGAAGGACCACCTTATCTGCATGAAAGATAAGGTACAGAGAATAACACTGCAGAGCTGAAAGCTCAGAAACTCTGCGAGCAGAAGATATAGCAAGGAGAAACAAAACCTTTCATGATGACAATTTGATATCAACAACATGCATCGGCTCAAACGGAGCCTGCTGCAAAACATTAAGAACTAGATTAAGGCTCCAAGGAAGAGCAACAGTTTTAAACACAGGGCTGATTCTGACCAGGGCCTGTACAAAAGCCTGAACATCTGGTAAGTCTGCCAGACGTTTGCAAAAGGATAGACAACAATGCAGAAATCTGACCCTTCTGAGTACTGACTGACAAACCTTTGTCCAGGCCATCCTGAAGGATAAAATTCGGGGAATACTCACCGAATACCAATAAAGGTATTTACGCCATACCTTATGGTTAATCTTGCGAGTTAACAGGTTTGCGAGCCTGAAGCATAGTATCAATGACTGCTTCAGAAAAACCACGTCTAGACATAACTAGGCATTCAATCTCCAAGCAGTCAGCTTCAGAGAATCCAGGTTGGATGGAGGAAAGGACCCTGAATTAGAAGGTCATTCCTCAGAGGTAACCTCCAAGGAGGTAGAGACGACATCCTCACCAGATCCGCGAACCAGATCCTGCGAGGCCATGCAGGAGCTATTAGAATTACCAATGCTCTCTCCTGTTTGATACGAGCAATGACTCGTGGAATGAGAGGAACCCTATATGCCACAGAGAAGATCCAAGGAACCGCTAGAGCATCTATTAGAATGGCCTGAGGATCTCTTGACCTTGAACCGTACTTTATGACCTTGGCATAGTGACGGGACACCATCAGATCCAATTCTGGAACCCCCCACCTGAGGGTTACCTGAGAGAACACTTCCGGATAGAGAGCACACTCCCAGTATGAAAATTCTGTCTGCTTAGATAAACATAATTTATGTAAGAACTTACCTGATAAATTCATTTCTTTCATATTAGCAAGAGTCCATGAGCTAGTGACGTATGGGATATACATTCCTACCAGGAGGGGCAAAGTTTCCCAAACCTCAAAATGCCTATAAATACACCCCTCACCACACCCACAAATCAGTTTAACGCATAGCCAAGAAGTGGGGTGATAAGACAAAAGTGCGAAAGCATAAAAAATAAGGAATTGGAATAATTGTGCTTTATACAAAAAAATCATAACCACCACAAAAAAGGGTGGGCCTCATGGACTCTTGCTAATATGAAAGAAATGAATTTATCAGGTAAGTTCTTACATAAATTATGTTTTCTTTCATGTAATTAGCAAGAGTCCATGAGCTAGTGACGTATGGGATAATGAATACCCAAGATGTGGATCTTCCACGCAAGAGTCACTAGAGAGGGAGGGATAAAATAAAGACAGCCAATTCCGCTGAAAATAATCCACACCCAAAATAAAGTTTAAATCTTATAATGAAAAAAACTGAAATTATAAGCAGAAGAATCAAACTGAAACAGCTGCCTGAAGTACTTTTCTACCAAAAACTGCTTCAGAAGAAGAAAACACATCAAAAATGGTAGAATTTAGTAAAAGTATGCAAAGAAGACCAAGTTGCTGCTTTGCAAATCTGATCAACCGAAGCTTCATTCCTAAACGCCCAGGAAGTAGAAACTGACCTAGTAGAACGAGCTGTAATCCTTTGAGGTGGAGTTTTACCCGACTCGACATAAGCATGATGAATCAAAGACTTTAAACAAGACGCCAAAGAAATGGCAGAGGCCTTCTGACCTTTCCTAGAACCGGAAAAGATAACAAATAGACTAGAAGTCTTTCGGAAATTTTTAGTAGCTTCAACATAATATTTCAAAGCTCTAACTACATCCAAAGAATGCAACGATCTTTCCTTAGAATTCTTAGGATTAGGACACAATGAAGGAACCACAATTTCTCTACTAATGTTGTTAGAATTCACAACCTTAGGTAAAAATTAAAAGAAGTTCGCAACACCGCCTTATCCTGATGAAAAATCAGAAAAGGAGACTCACAAGAAAGAGCAGATAAATCAGAAACTCTTCTAGCAGAAGAGATGGCCAAAAGAAACAAAACTTTCCAAGAAAGCAATTGATTATCTTAGAACAAAAGAAATATGGATTTTTATTTTTATTTTTTAAATCACAAAAATTCTTCTAGCTAAAATAGCTAAAGACATAGATTAACCATCATTTGTGAAAATATTCAATAAAATGAAGACACAAATGAAATTATTAGCATGATAGTCCAGTTTAAAGGACCAGTCAATACAGTGGACTTGCATAATAAATGCAAGACAACAAGACAAATGCAACAGCACCTAGTCTAGTAAATGTTGTCCCTTAACAATGCTAAAATAAATCATAATCTGATACTTGATCTTAAAGTAAACAGAAAAAATGAAGCAATTGCAATATCCAAATAAATCACAGGACCAAGAAAAGTACCTGAAACTAAATAATTTTCCATAAATAAGATACAACTATCTAAAGGAAAATAAATACTATTTTGCTATAGAAACAATAGCATAATTAGTAGAAGTAGAGATAGCCCCAATAAATTGGAGAACCCTCCAAATTGAATTTAACTGCTGGCAAAGAATATAGTTTAAAACCTTTGAAGAAGGAATAAAAGAAAATTCTCAGCCTATTCCATTCCCTAGAATGGGGAATTGGAAAGAAAACCTCTGAAAACACAGAAGAAATAAATAGGCAGAAATAGTGTCAGCTAGTCTTAAAGAACTAGTTACCTTAATATCCAAAATAATCAACACCTTTTCAACAAAGAACAAATGTACTTTAATAATAGAAAAATAATAAAAAAGTAGATTTGTTAGTGTCAATATCTGATGAAGAAAATTTCTGAAAGAGAAAAAACATCATCAGAGAAGGATAAATCAGTATGTTGTTGGTCATTTGAAACTTCAATTATTAAAAAAGAAGTGAAAAAGACCTAAAAATTTTATTAGAAGGCACGAAGTCAGACAAAGCCTTTAAAATAGAATCAGAAAAATATTTCTTATAAATCTTCTAAATATTTCTTGTACATAAGATGTAAGAATGGAAATATATAAAGCATAAACACTAATGGATTCTGCATGTAAAAGTATATCATAATAACTTATTACAAACCATAGCTAAAGATAAACATTTATAACATTTAAAATAAATGAACTTAGCTTTGGTAGAACTGAAACTCAGTTAAGCGTTTTTCCAGAAGTGGCTTCTGATTCAGGGTCAATCTGAGACATCTTGCAATATGTAATAGAAAAAACAACATATAAAGCAAAAAGATCAAATTCCTTAAATTACAGTTTCAGGAATGGGAAAAAAATGCCAAAAATGCAATAAATAATGAGACTTAAATATTGTGGAGACAACAATGCCGCTCGAATTTTTTAGCGCCAAAAAAGCCGCCCACATTATTTGGCGCCTAAATGCTTTTGGCGCCAAAAATGGCGCCACATCCGGTAACGCCGACATTTTTTGGCGCAAAAAAAGTCAAAAAAATGACGCAACTTCCGGCGACACGTATGACGCCGGAAAGGACAAGAAAATTTTTGCGCCAAGAAAGTCCGCGCCAAGAATGACGCAATAAAATGAAGCATTTTCAGCCCCCGCGAGCCTAACAGCCCACAGGAAAAAAGTCAAATTTTAAGATAAGAAAAAATGATTTATTCATATGCATTATCCCAAATATGAAACTGACTGTCTGAAATAAGGAAAGTTGAACATCCTGAATCAAGGCAAATAAATGTTTAAACACATATATTTAGAACTTTATAAAAAAGTGCCCAACCATAGCTTAGAGTGTCACAGAAAATAAGACTTACTTACCCCAGGACACTCATCTACATGTAGTAGAAAGCCAAACCAGTACTGAAACGAGAATCAGCAGAGGTAATGGTATATATAAGAGTATATCGTCGATCTGAAAAGGGAGGTAAGAGATGAATCTCTACGACCGATAACAGAGAACCTATGAAATAGACCCCGTAGAAGGAGATCATTGAATTCAAATAGGCAATACTCTCTTCACATCCCTCTGACATTCACTGCACGCTAAGAGGAAAACCGGGCTCCAACCTGTTGCAGAGCGCATATCAACGTAGAATCTAGCACAAACTTACTTCACCACCTCCACAGGAGGCAAAGTTTGTAAAACTGATTTGTGGGTGTGGTGAGGGGTGTATTTATAGGCATTTTGAGGTTTGGGAAACTTTGCCCCTCCTGGTAGGAATGTATATCCCATACGTCACTAGCTCATGGACTCTTGCTAATTACATGAAAGAAATCTGCCTCCGAAATGCCCACTCTTGGAATGTGGATGGCAATTAGAAGCCAATCGTGAGCTTCCGCCCACTGCAGAATGTGAGTCACCTCCTTCATGGCCGAGGAACTCTGAGTTCTTCCATGGTGGTTGATGTAAGCCACTGAGGTGACATTGTCCGACTGGAATCTGATAAACAGGATAATTGGGGCCACGCTGTTAAGGCATTGAAGATTGCTCTCAACTCTAAGATGTTTATAGGAAAGGAAGACTCTTCCCGAGACCACAGGCCCTGAGCCTTCAGAAAACCCCAAACAGCACCTCAGCTTGACAGGCTGGTGTCCATTGTCACAATCACCCAGGAAGGTCTCAGGAAGCAAGTGCCCCGAGACAGATGCTCCTGTGAAATCCATCACGAAAGAGAGTCTCTTGTTAGGGGGTCCAGAATTATTCTCTGTGAAAAAATCTGAATGGTCTCCGTTCCAGTGACGGAGCATGAAAAGCTGCAGCGGTCCCAGATGGAACCTAGCAAAGGGAATGATGTCCATGGAAGCCACCATCAGCCCAATCACCTCCATGCATTGAGCCACTGATGGACGAAAAGCAGGAAGCAAGAATGGATTTTCTCACCTCCATCAGGAAAATCTTCATGGACAAGTAATCTATGATTGTCCCTAGGAAACACACTTTTGTAGTTGGAACTAAAGTACTCTTTTTCCAGATTCACGTTCCACCCGTGGGAACGTAGAAAAGACAATATCTTTGTATGATATTTTGCTAGTTTAAAAGATGATGCCTGAACCAAGATGTTGTCTAGATAAGGCGCCACAGCAATTCCCTGTGATCTGATCACTGCCAAAAGGGCTCCCAGAACCTTTGTGAATATTCTGGGAGCTGTGGCAAGACCAAATGGAATGGCAAACTGGAAATGCATGTCCAGAAAGGCAAACCTTAGAAACTAGTAATGATCCCCGTGAATGGGAACATGTAAATACAGGTCTATGGTCGCAATCAACAGACCTTCGTGAACCAATAGAAGAATGGAACGAAAAATTTCCATCTTGAAGGATGGAACCCTGAGGAATTTGTTGACACTTTAGATCAAGGATGGGACGAAAAGTTCCCTCCTTTTCGGGGACCACAAATAGATTTGAATAGAATCCTAGACCTTGTTCCTTTAGAGGGACTGGTACAATAACTCCCAGGGAGGATAGGTCTTTTACGGAATTTAAGAAGGCCTTCCTCTTTACCTGGTTTGAAGATAGTATCGACAGGAGAAATCTGCCCCTTGGAGGGCAAGACTTGAATCCTATTTTGTAACCCTGGAATACTATGTCCACAGTCCATGGATCTGGGACATTGCGTATCCAAGCCTGTTGAAAAAGAGAAAGCCTGCCCCCCACCTGATGGATATTCAGATTGAGGCAGACACTTCATGCTGATTTAGAGTCAGTGGAGGGCTTTTTGTTTTGTTTTCCCTTGTTCCAGAGCTGGCTGGATTTCCAAGTGGACCTGGATTGGAAGAGGAGGACATCTGTCCACTAAAGTTGCGAAAGGACCGAAAATTAGAAGTCTGTCGACCCCTAGGTCTATTCTTCTTGTCCTGAGGTAGGAAAGATCCCTTTCCATCCGTAATCTCTGAAATGATTTCCGCCAGACTAGGTCCAAAACAGAGTTTTACCCTTATAAGGTAAAGCTAAAAGCTTGGCCTTTGAAGAAACATCAGCCGACCAAAATTTTAACCACAGAGCTCTGCGTGCTAGCAGAATGAAGCTAGACATCTTAGCTCCCAATCTAATTATCTGCATGTTGGCATCACAGATAAAGGTATTGGCCAGTTTAAGAGCTTTGATCCTATCTTGGATCTCCTCTACCGTAGTTTCCTCTGAAATAAGATCAGATAAGGCATCACACCAATAAAATGCTGCTCCCGCAACCGTGGCAATACTCACTGCAGGTTACCACTGTAATCCTTGATGGATGTACATTTTTTTTTTTTAAGTATGCCTCTAGCTTCTTATCCATTGGATCCTTAAAAGAGCAACTATCCTCTATAGGAATGGTAGTTCTCTTAGCAAGAGTAGAAATAGCTCCTTCTACTTTAGGCACAGTGCGCCGTGAGTAATGCAGAGAGTCAGCAACAGGAAACATCTTTTTAAAAACAGGGGAAGGGGAAAAAAGGAACCCCTGGCTTATCCCATTCCTGAGCTATAATTTCAGACATCTTCCTTGGAACAGGAAAAACCTCCTCAGAAGATGGAGAATCATAAATTCTATCCAGTTTAGATGACTTTGAACCTTTGTTTGCTATCAACCCCACAGAGTCATCCAAAGTAGCTAGAACCTCCTTCAATAGTAACCGGAGTTGTTCAAGCTTAAATCTAAAATTTACCTCTTCAGATTCTGAAGATTTTTCTGCTAAATTGTCAGAGTCTGAGATTTCATCTTCAGAAGCTACTGAAGTATTTTCCTCATCAGACAATTGAGAAAGGTTGACTAATGCAGACTTAGAGGAGTCAGAAGCCTTACTAGCAGGCAAATGTTTAGATTTCCTCTTGTGCTTACCCAAAGAAGGGAAAGATGACCAAACCGCCGATACTGCAGAAGTAATCTGAGCGGCAGAATCCCTAAGTAAATAAACACCCCCAGGTGGATGAGAGGACACAGAAGGCACAGTATGAGAAACAACTAAAGCTTGGGATGTATGAGGAGAAAGCTGAGGCATGTCACGCACAGCATTATCCTGAGAGACACTTGGCTCAGAAGGGAGTAATTTGACTTTAAATTTTAAAGTTTTAGATAAACATGAGGAAAAAAATTGCATTGGCAGGACAATTTGAGCCTCTAAGCATAGTAAGCATTTTTCCACTGTCATAGCCTGATCTAATTCTGAATCCATAACAGCAGGAAACTATCAAAAAAGCGGACACCCTTTACAATATTTATTCTTTAACAGAGTGATTTTTTTTTTAAAACAACCTCAGATTGCATGAGGCTCCTACTACTCAGAAATAACACCCCACTAGTAAGAGGAAAGCAGAACTCTCCTGCAGTAATCCTCTCCTCCAGAGAAACGATCCGGTGTGATGATAGAAGTAAAATTATCAAAGCCGACACAAGTATAGAAACGGCCTCACAACATACTCCAACAGCTCCGCTCCTATAAAAGCAGAAGTGCGTACGTCACGTGAGCAGGATAAAAAGAAACCGCCATCTAGAAAGTGCACGAAAAGTGAACCGCAGTATAAAAAACAGCTAATAATAAACAGTTTTCAAATACGTTATCAGATAAGCCCCATCAAGCGTAATAACCTATGTACAAGCCTCTAAACATAGAAAGCATTCATGTATGACTGGTCATCTAATAAAGGATTTCCTTTACCGATTAACCCTTTGCTTCCCTTAGCCAAGTTAATTACCTAAGTCTCATACTAGATTATGAAAACACCAAAGTGTCAAACATATTGTCCCCAATATGAATCCTTAACTGTTAATGTTTATTATGTCCCAAAAACGATCTGTTAATAAGGATTAACCCCTTAAGTGCTGCTGTCCTTCTGTACCTAGAAAGCAAAGGCACATACCTTAGATCCAACTGCAGGACAGATGCTGCTCCTTAGGTGTGGCAGGTACTTCATAGACCTGTAGGAAAACAAAATTTATGCTTACCTAATAAATTTCTTTCTTGACATGGAGAGTCCACGACGTCATTCCAATTACTAATGGGATATTCACTCCTGGCCAGCAGGAGGAGGCAAAGAGCCCCACAGCAAAGTTGTTAAGTGTCACTTCCCTTACCCATAACCCTCAGTCATTCAGCCGAAGGGAAATGGAAAAAGAAGATAACGCAAAGGTGTAGAGGTGTAAAAAATACTGTCTAATCTTAAGGGTGGGGTCGTGGACTCAGGTAAGCATAAATTTTGTTTTCTTTCCTAAGACATGGAGAGTCCATGACGTCATTCAATTTACTAGTGGGAACCAATACCAAAGCTAGAGGACACAGTATGAACAGGGAGGGAGAACAAGACAGGTAGACCTAAACAGAAGGCACCACTGCTTGAAGAACCTTTCTCCCAAAAGAGGCCTCAGCCGACGCAAAAGTATCAAATTTGTAAAATTTAGAAAAAGTATGCAGAGAGGACCAAGTTGCAGCCTTGCAAATTTGTTCCACAGAAGCTCATTCTTGAAAGCCCAAGAAGAGGAGACAGCCTTAGTGGTATGAGCCATACTTCTCTCAGGAGGCTGCTGTCCAGAAGTCTCATAAGCAAAATGAATCATACTTCTTAAACAAAGGGAAAGAGAAGTAGAAGTGGCCTGACTCTTACGCTTCACCAAGAAACAAACAAGGCAGAAGACCGGCGAAAATGCTTAGTAGCCTGTAAGTAGAATTTTAGAGCGTGCACAACATCCAAGTTATGCAACAGACGTTCCTTTTGAGAAGAAGGATTAGGCCAGAGAGAAGGAACAACGATTTCCTGATTAATATTTCTATCTGAAACCACCTTAGGGAGAAACCCCAATTTAGTACGAAGGACCGCCTTATCCGCATGAAAAATAAGGTAAGGAGAATCGCACTGCAAGGCTGAGAGTTCAGAAACACTGCAAGCAGAAGAAATAGCAATAAGAAACAAAACTTTCCAAGATAACAACTTAATATCTACAGAATGCAACAGCTCAAACTCTAAGAACTAGGTTAAGGCTCCAAGGAGGAGCAATATTTTTAAACACAGGCCTGATTCTGACCAGGGCCAAACAAAAAGATTGAACATCTGGCACGTCCGCCAGACGCTTATGTAAAAGAATAGATAATGCAGAAATCTGACCTTTCAGAGAACCCTTTCTCCAGACCATCCTGGAGAAAAGACAAGATTCTAGGAATCCTGACCATACTCCAAGGAGTAGCCCTTCGATTCACACCAATAAAGGTATTTACGCCATACCTTATGGTAAATCTTACGAGTAACAGGCTTGCAAGCCTGAATCATGGTATCAATGGCTGACTTAGGAAACCCACGCTTAGTCAGAACTAAGCGTTAAATCTCCATGCAGTCAGCTTCAGAGAAACGAGATTTGGATGGAGGAAAGGACCCTGAGTTAGAAGGTCCTTCCTCAGAGGTAACCTCTAAGGAGGAAGAGATGACATCTTCACTAGGTCTGCAAACCAGATCCTGCAAAGCCATGCAGGAGCTATTAGAATTACAGACGCTCTCTCCTGTTTGATATGAACAATGACTTGTGGAGAGAGCGCAAACTGAAGAAGCAGGTATGCTAGACCGAAATCCCAAGAAACCGCCAGAGCATCTATCAGAGCGGTCTGAGAATCTCTTGACCATGAACCGTACCTTGGAAGCTTGGCGTTTTGACGAGACACCATCAGATCCCGCTCCGGTACCCCCCACTTGAGAGTTAACCTGGAGAACACACCTCTGGATGGAGAGCCCACTCCCTGGGATGAAAAGTCTGTCTGCTCAGGAAATCCGCTTCCCAGTTGTCCACTCCTGGAATGTGGATGGCAGATAGAAGACAATTGTGAGCTTCCGCCAACTAAATATCCAGAGTTACCTCTTTCATGGCCAAGGAACTCGAGTTCCTCCCTGGTGGTTGATGTAATCCACCGAGGTGATATTTTCTGACTGAAATCTGATAAACCGGGCTAAAGACAACAGGCCACGCCATCAGAGCATTGAAGATAGCTCACTACAAATGGAATTGAGAAAATTACCTCCATGCATTGAGCTACTGATGGCTGAACAGTAGACTGCAGAGAGAGGCAAGAAGAGAGAATTTTGGATTTTCTGACCTACATCAGAAAAATCTTTATAGATAGGGAATCTATGATAGCCCCTAACAAAACCACCCTTGTAGCTGGAACAAGTGAACTCTTCTCCAGAATCACTTTCCTTCCGTGGGAACGTAGAAAAGACAAGAAGATCTTCGTTTGAGATTTTGCTAGTTGAAAAGATGGTGCCTGAATCAAGATGGTCTGCAGACAACCTTGATAGGAGAAATCTGCCCCGGGGAGGACAAGTCTTGAATTCTATTTTGTAACCCTGAGATACTATGTCCACAGCCCAAGGGTCTGGGACATCTCGTATCCAAGCTTGTTGAAAACAGGAAAGTCTGCCCCCCACCTGATCCAGGACCCAGGATGGACCCTTCATACTGACAGTCTCATATAAAGGCTTCTTTGATTGTTTCCCCTTATTCCAAGATTGATTGGATCTCCAAAAAGACTTGGACTGCTCCGACTTGGAGGAGGAAGGGGAAGACTTCTGACCCTTGAAGTTATCAAAGGATCGAAAATTAAAATTTTGACGTCCCTTAGGTCTCTTCTTATCTTGGGGAAGAAAGGACCCCTTTCCACCCTTAATTTCAGAAATTATTTCCGCCAGACCAGGACCAAACAGGGTCTTACCCTTGTAAGGTAGCGAAAGAAGCTTGGACTTGGAGGTAACATCAGCTGACCAAGATTTCAGCCACAGAGCCCTGCAGGCTAGTATAGTGAAGCCAGGCATCTTGGCTCCCAGTCTAATGACTTGAATGTTAGCATCAGAGATAAAAGAATTGGTTAATTTGAGGGCCTTAATCCTACTTTGGATCTCCTCCAACGGAGTCTCCTCCCAAATCAATTTAGACAAGGCATCACACTTGCTACTGTGGCAATACAAAAAGCAGGTTGCCACTGTAGACCCTGATGCACATATATTTTCTTTAAATAAGCCTCCAGATTTTTGCCCATTGGATCCTTAAAAGAACAACAATCCTCAATAGGGCATAGTGGTTCTCTTAGCCAGAGTAGAAATAGCCCCTTCTACCTTAGGCACTGTGCAACACGAGTCTCGAATGGAGTCAGCAACAGTTAACATCTTTTTAAAAACGGGAGACAGGGAGAAAGGTATCCCTGGCTTATCCCACTCCTGTGCAATGATCTCCAACACATGGTCTGGAACAGGAAACACTTCCACAGAGGAAGGAACATCATAGCATTTGTTAAGTTTACTAGATTTCTAAGGGTTGACAACGACAGAAAAATCGGAGTCGTCCAAAGTAGCCAGTACTTCCTTTAACAGTAAACGGAGGTGTTTAAGCTTAAATCTGAAGTTTACCTCTTCAGAGTCAAAGGAATTATACTGTCCGAATTTGAGATTTCACCCTCAGAAGCTACCAAGGTATCCTCCTCATCAGACTTAGAACGGAGGTCAACCTTCACAGCAGCAGAGGCAACAGACACCTTACTATCAAAAAAAAAGTTTAGATTTCCTCTTGCGCTTCCCCAACATGGGAAAAGCAGATAATTTCGCAGATACCATAGAAGATATCTATGCAGCAAAATCTACAGGCAAATATACGCCTCCAGGAGGCTGAGAGGAACTGCAGGGCCCTGTATGTGATGCCACTGAGGCTTGAGACATTTGAGGAGAAAGCTGCGGCATAACCTGAACAGCATTATCCTGGCAGACAATAGGCTCAGAGGGCAATAATTTATCTTTACACTCCAGCGTTCTAGCTAAACATGGAGCACAAAATTGCACAGGCAAAACAATTTGGGCCTCTAGACATAATAAGCATCTATCAAAAGAAACAGATTCCTAGTCCATCTCCATAGCTGCCTAATAAACAATTCCCCAAAAATAAAGGAATAACTAAAATTTTGAAAAAGACTACTGTCACTTTAACAAAAAGTATTTATCCCTTTAGAGTGTTAGACACGCTAATATAACCCCGAGAAAAAAAAAAAAAAAAACCTCTCTCAGTACCTCTACACCTCAGACAGTCTGAGGTGCCCTACCGTAACTCTCAGAGGATCCCCAATTAGTCAGATGCTTACGAGCGACTCCTTCAACAAGCCGACACAGAAGAAGCTCCGCTCCGAGTCGAATGAGCGAGAAATCACATGACCAGCAAACAGGAACTGTGCAGCAAACTAAAAGCATGCGTTCCAGGAAACTGCCGCATAAGACCAGAGAATAAATGTCCTTTTGCAGTCACAATAAAAGCCTCAATAAATTGTGCCCTACAGTTCTTGCACTTCTAATAACACTACAAGAATGAATATAATTAAAGAGCCACAGAGGAAACGTCCCCAATATTAAGGGAAGATTAACCCCTAGTCTCAACATACAATATGTGCCTGCACACTGCCCCAGTAAATCCTATCTATAAAGGGATTTATGTCCCAATATTACTGAAGAGTTAATTATTTTTCTGAAGTGCAAGTCTCCAACACCTAGAAGACAAAAGCACTTACCTGCAATCTAGCTGTCCGGCAGGAAGACAGCTCACCAGACGTGAAAGGACACATACTCCTTACAGAAACCTGTAGAAAAATAAAGAACAGAATAACCAACTTTGGCTTTCTATGACTAGGGCAACAAATATGTCAGGAAAACAAGTAAGGGCCACCACACCACTTCCTAAATGCTTAAAAGCCACCACTACTCTTAATCAAGAGATTGACGTGGACACAGCTAAACCCAAATCCTTGCTTACAGGGAAAAGTACCTAAAAAAGGAATAAATACCTTCAGACACCAAACTCCACCTCCTCCATTGACAGAGGCAAAGAGAATGACTTGAGGTTATGGGTAAAGGAAGTGACACTTAACAGCTTTGCTGTGGTGCTCTGTGCCTCCTGCTGCTGGCCAGGAGTTGAATATCCCACTAGTAATTGGAATGACGTTGTGGACTCTCCATGCCATAGGAATAAAAATAAACTCTTGACAGTAGAGCACCTCTAATCTTCAACCTCTCTTCTCAGAGGCCTAGAACAAAACAGGAGAGGGAGAGTAAGGACTCTGAGGGTTCATGACCTCTCCCTGATAGGCTGGAATATATCCCCACATGTTATAAATCTATGGACTCTCATTAGCTAGGAAGGAAATATTCATTGATTTGTAGTCAAAGGACATACACATTGAAATGCCTTTATATAATATCTAACTTCCTTCTTAGTGATCCCTACTCCTATACTGTTGATTGCTTCCACTTTTCAAGAGACGCTACACAAACTAAGATCACATAACATTATAACACAAATACATTTACCTTTTGTGCAGTGTATGTCTGCCCATCTGATGTCGTAAGCTGGACTTCATCACCAGTGTAATCAACATTTCGGACCTATGGTAACAAATTGCAGATTACCACTCACATATTTCAAGATGCACCTTGGTAAATTAGTTATGCAACTGAATGGTCAGTGGTAGAAACATCTACATATACTAAAAATAAAACTTCATCTTATTAATAAATAGATCTATATTTCTGATCAACTGTATATTTAAAAATGAATTCCATGCAATCTAAGAGACTCACAGGTGAGTTTAGACAAATATCAAGCCCTTCTGCCAGTTTGTCAATTATCACTGAATATCCATTGGACAACATAGTGTGGTCACCAGCAAACTGAGCAAAAAATTCATTGTGATCCCATGACCGAGCAGATACCTAAGAGCATAAAAACAGAGGTAAATGTTGTGTTTGTTAGCTTTTGCCTTGCCTACATTACAAGCTAGTTTAATAAACAATGAGACAGAATAAAAAAAAAATTGCTAAATATGCTAAAAAGAAGCACATGCCAGGTGTAAGTTACTCCCACAGGCGTACTCCAGGTTACTGAGGTGGAACTGCAAGACTTTCTCCTCAACCTCGGTGAACTTAATACGAGATTCTTGTATAAAGGCTTTGTAGACTTCCTGTATTTTATCTGTAAAAACATTATACCAGGTACAAAATTTTATAAGTTTGCAGTTTTCATCTATGTAGATTTTAGTATAAAAACAGCTACTCGTGCAAGCACTGGACAGGAGTACCTCCAAGTGGGGCATCTTGTTGCTGGGATTTGTCTTTCCTCCATTCAGCAACAACATCGAGCATAGCGTTGAAATGAAAGTCCATACGTTTGTCTATAGATGGATCTGTGAGCTTTCCACCTTTTTGAATCAAGTCACACTTTTCCCTGAGTTTACGCATCTTAATACCAAGCTTTAACAGAAGAAAAATATAAAAAAAAAATGTTGATAATAGAAAGTGATTTCCTTGTAGTTACAATGACATGGAATGAAAAGCCCATCAAACTTAAATAGCTTTTGATGACACAAGTGACTTGGCACACTTTACTGCCAATGTGACCTTCAATATACAGTATGGGAAGAATACAAAATATTTTTAATAAATTACCTTTTAAAGTAAACCAAGTAGTGTTCCCCTGGCCACCCACAAGTCGTACAGACAATCAGAATCATATTGCCTGTGCTATGCAATTTAATTTAATTTGCTCGAGCTGTCTTGCTGTCTCAAAGTACAGTAGAAAAACAAAACATGAACACAGGTAGACTAGTTGTGCAGGGATATACAGTGAAAGGAATTTCCATAGCATGGGTGGTACTCTTCTCATTGGCTCTACTGACTGCTGCTAACAAATAGGGGGGAAATGCAGCTGTACATATAAAATAGTGTCACTTTAAAGCTTCATTTTACTTACTGATGTAAAATGTAAGATTAACAAAAGATTAAAAACCCTTGTCAATTTTTATTATATTTATATTTGAAGCTTTCAAAAATCTAAATACTGAACTTTTATGAACAGTGACAACTATTTTCTCAGCTGACTTACAATGAAAGAATGAAAATATAAAAATGAATGCAATAATACAAGATATATACACTTAACAATATATATTTGTATCTCACATATACACAAACATAAAATCCAAATGTTTCCCTCTAGAGGGTTTCAACAGCTTAATAATGTCTCTGTATTCATTTGGATCACTGCAATTTTCTTGATTACTTAATACTCTAGTGCAACACATACAGCTATAGTAGAAACCCACTTGCTCACACATTATTGCTATGGGGTTATTGATGCAGCCATTCACAATCTGGGCTCCTCTTCCAATAGTGACTCCTTTGAAAGTCTTTTCATCCCAAACTCTTCCTCCTATCCTGTCTCTGGCTTCTAAAATCATCACCTGTGTGAAAAGTAATGCAAATAAAGAATAACTAGATCAGATGTTATTAGTATGAAATAAAAATAATTTACTTTTTCTGTAATGTAAAAGTACAAAAAAATAGGAGCACTAAAGGCTAAAGTATGCGGTCAGGAAGTTTAAAAAATAGTCCCAGTAGACTTAGATAGTGGCCATATAGTGAGCATATAAATAGAACTTTAAAACATATTTATTAAGATAGAAGTTAAAACATATCCCATGACCTAAATAATACACAACCTAAATAATACACAAGTATCTGTATAGAAACGTTAGTAAAGCCAAAAACCAGACACAGCTGGATGTGGCTATTCTTAATCAATGGTGTACAAAATAGTGAAAATATTAAACAGAGTTATCCTCAAAAAATAATTGTTCTCAAAAATAAATGTCTTATCACACCTAGGTGTGCTCAGCAACAAAAGAATTTTGCCACTTCAAACCCGATGAGTGCCTGCTTTTGTTGGATATAGATATAGATATAGATATATATACATACATATATATAGATATATAGATATATATATATATATATATATATCCAAAGGGAAAAAATAAGTGACCAATGAATGCTGGATAGAAAGTAGGATGGGAAATTCTCTTAATCCGTTATCCTGGAAATGTACAGCAATATTGGATGATGGGTGACCTAAAAAGCAAATGGAAAAGACAAACGTGCAAAAAATCATCTAAAAACAGAATTTATGTTTACCTGATAAATTACTTTCTCCAACGGTGTGTCCGGTCCACGGCGTCATCCTTACTTGTGGGATATTCTCTTCCCCAACAGGAAATGGCAAAGAGCCCAGCAAAGCTGGTCACATGATCCCTCCTAGGCTCCGCCTTCCCCAGTCATTCGACCGACGTAAAGGAGGAATATTTGCATAGGAGAAATCATATGATACCGTGGTGACTGTAGTTAGAGAAATTAAATCATCAGACCTGATTAAAAAACCAGGGCGGGCCGTGGACCGGACACACCGTTGGAGAAAGTAATTTATCAGGTAAACATAAATTCTGTTTTCTCCAACATAGGTGTGTCCGGTCCACGGCGTCATCCTTACTTGTGGGAACCAATACCAAAGCTTTAGGACACGGATGATGGGAGGGAGCAAATCAGGTCACCTAGATGGAAGGCACCACGGCTTGCAAAACCTTTCTCCCAAAAATAGCCTCAGAAGAAGCAAAAGTATCAAATTTGTAAAATTTGGTAAAAGTGTGCAGTGAAGACCAAGTCGCTGCCTTACATATCTGATCAACAGAAGCCTCATTCTTGAAGGCCCATGTGGAAGCCACAGCCCTAGTGGAATGAGCTGTGATTCTTTCAGGAGGCTGCCGTCCGGCAGTCTCATAAGCCAATCTGATGATGCTTTTAAGCCAAAAAGAGAGAGAGGTAGAAGTTGCTTTTTGACCTCTCCTTTTACCAGAATAAACAACAAACAAGGAAGATGTTTGTCTGAAATCCTTTGTAGCCTCTAAATAGAATTTTAGAGCACGAACTACATCCAAATTGTGCAACAAACGTTCCTTCTTTGAAACTGGATTCGGACACAAAGAAGGCACAACTATCTCCTGGTTAATATTTTTATTAGAAACAACTTTCGGAAGAAAACCAGGTTTAGTACGCAAAACCACCTTATCTGCATGGAACACCAGATAAGGAGGAGAACACTGCAGAGCAGATAACTCTGAAACTCTTCTAGCAGAAGAAATTGCAACCAAAAATAAAACTTTCCAAGATAATAACTTAATATCTATGTAAGGGTTCAAACGGAACCCCTTGAAGAACTGAAAGAACTAAATTGAGACTCCAAGGAGGAGTCAAAGGTTTGTAAACAGGCTTGATTCTAACCAGAGCCTGAACAAAAGCCTGAACATCTGGCACAGCCGCCAGCTTCTTGTGAAGTAAAACAGATAAAGCAGAAATCTGTCCCTTCAAAGAACTTGCAGATAATCCTTTCTCCAAACCCTCTTGTAGAAAGGATAGAATATTAGGAATTTTTACCCTGTTCCATGGGAATCCTTTCGATTCGCACCAACAGATATATTTCTTCCATACTTTATGGTAAATTTTCCTAGTTACAGGCTTTCTAGCCTGAATAAGAGTATCAATGACAGAATCTGAGAACCCACGCTTTGATAAAATCAAGCGTTCAATCTCCAAGCAGTCAGTTGGAGTGATGCCAGATTCGGATGTTCGAACGGACCTTGAACAAGAAGGTCCCGTCTCAAAAGGTAGCTTCCATGGTGGAGCCGATGACATATTCACCAGGTCTGCATACCAAGTTCTGCGTGGCCACGCAGGAGCTATCAAGATCACCGAAGCCCTCTCTTGATTGATCCTGGCTACCAGCCTGGGAATGAGAGGAAACGGTGGGAACACATAAGCTAGGTTGAAGGTCCAGGGCGCTACTAGTGCATCTACTAGAGTCGCCTTGGGATCCCTGGATCTGGACCCGTAGCAAGGAACCTTGAAGTTCTGACGAGACGCCATCAGATCCATGTCTGGAATGCCCCATAATTGAGTTATTTGGGCAAAGATTTCCGGATGGAGTTCCCACTCCCCCGGATGAAATGTCTGACGACTCAGAAAATCCGCTTCCCAATTTTCCACTCCTGGGATGTGGATTGCAGACAAGTGGCAGGAGTGAAGCTCCGCCCATTGAATCACTTTGGTCACTTCTTCCATCGCCAGGGAACTCCTTGTTCCCCCCTGATGGTTGATATATGCAACAGTCGTCATGTTGTCTGATTGAAACCTTATGAATTTGGCCTTTGCTAGTTGAGGCCAAGCCTTGAGAGCATTGAATATCGCTCTCAGTTCCAGAATGTTTATCGGGAGAAGAGATTCTTCCCGAGACCATAGACCCTGAGCCTTCAGGTGTTTCCAGACCGCGCCCCAGCCCACCAGGCTGGCGTCGGTCGTTACAATGACCCACTCTGGTCTTCTGAAGCTCATCCCTTGGGACAGGTTGTCCAGGGTCAGCCACCAACGGAGTGAATCTCTGGTCCTCTGATCTACTTGGATTGTCGGGGACAAATCTGTATAATCCCCATTCCACTGTCTGAGCATGCACAGTTGTAATGGTCTTAGATGAATTCGCGCAAAAGGAACTATGTCCATTGCCGCAACCATCAAACCTATTACTTCCATGCACTGCGCTATGGAAGGAAGAAGAACAGAATGAAGTACTTGACAAGAGCTTAGAAGTTTTGATTTTCTGGCTTCTGTCAGAAAAATCTTCATTTCCAAGGAGTCTATTATTGTTCCCAAGAAGGGAACTCTTGTTGACGGGAATAGAGAACTTTTTTCTACGTTCACTTTCCACCCGTGAGATCTGAGAAAGGCTAGGACAATGTCCGTATGAGCCTTTGCTTGTGGTAGAGACGACGCTTGAATCAGTATGTCGTCCAAGTAGGGTACTACTGCAATGCCCCTTGGCCTTAGCACCGCTAGAAGGGACCCTAGTACCTTTGTGAAAATTCTTGGAGCAGTGGCTAGTCCGAATGGAAGTGCCACAAACTGGTAATGCTTGTCCAGAAAGGCGAATCTTAGGAACCGATGATGTTCCTTGTGGATAGGAATATGTAGATACGCATCCTTTAAATCCACCGTGGTCATGAATTGACCTTCCTGGATGGTAGGAAGAATTGTCCGAATGGTTTCCATCTTGAACGATGGGACCTTGAGAAATTTGTTTAGGATCTTGAGATCCAAAATTGGCCTGAATGTTCCCTCTTTTTTGGGAACTATGAACAGATTGGAGTAAAACCCCATCCCTTGTTCTCCTAATGGAAAAGGATGAATCACTCCCATTTTTAACAGGTCTTCTACACAATGTAAGAATGCCTGTCTTTTTATTTGGTCTGAAGACAATTGAGACCTGTGGAACCTTCCCCTTGGGGGTAGTTCCTTGAATTCCAGGAGATAACCTTGAGAAACTATTTCTAGCGCCCAAGGATCCTGAACATCTCTTGCCCAAGCCTGAGCGAAGAGAGAGAGTCTGCCCCCCACCAGATCCGGTCCCGGATCGGGGGCCAGCATCTCATGCTGTCTTGGTAGCGGTAGCGGGCTTCTTGGCCTGCTTACCTTTGTTCCAGCCTTGCATCGGTCTCCAGGCTGGCTTGGTTTGAGAAGAATTACCCTCTTGCTTAGAGGATGTAGAATTCGAGGCTGGTCCGTTTCTGCGAAAGGGACGAAAATTTGTTTTATTTTTAGCCTTAAAAGACCTATCCTGAGGAAGGGCGTGGCCCTTTCCCCCAGTGATGTCTGAAATAATCTCTTTCAAGTCAGGGCCAAACAGCGTTTTCCCCTTGAAAGGGATGTTAAGCAATCTGTTCTTGGAGGACACATCCGCTGACCAAGACTTCAGCCAAAGCGCTCTGCGCGCCACAATAGCAAAACCTGAATTTTTCGCCGCTAATCTAGCTAATTGCAAAGTGGCGTCTAAGGTAAAAGAGTTAGCCAACTTAAGTGCTTGAACTCTGTCCATAACCTCCTCATAAGAGGATGCTTGATTGAGCGACTTTTCTAGTTCCTCGAACCAGAAACACGCTGCTGTAGTGACAGGAACAATGCATGAAATTGGTTGTAGAAGGTAACCTTGCTGAACAAACATCTTTTTAAGCAAACCCTCTAATTTTTTATCCATAGGATCTTTGAAAGCACAACTATCTTCTATAGGGATAGTGGTGCGTTTGTTTAGAGTAGAAACCGCCCCCTCGACCTTGGGGACTGTCTGCCATAAGTCCTTCCTGGGGTCGACCATAGGAAATAATTTCTTAAATATAGGGGGAGGGACAAAAGGTATGCCGGGCCTTTTTCATTCTTTATTTACAATGTCCGCCACCCGCTTGGGTATAGGAAAAGCTTCGGGGGGCACCGGGACCTCTAGGAACCTGTCCATCTTACATAATTTCTCTGGAATGACCAAATTGTCACAATCATCCAGAGTAGATAACACCTCCTTAAGCAGAGCGCGGAGATGTTCCAATTTAAATTTAAATGCAATAACGTCAGGTTCAGCTTGTTGAGAAATTTTTCCTGAATCTGAAATTTCTCCCTCAGACAAAACCTCCCTAGCCCCTTCAGACTGGTGTAAGGGCATGTCAGAACCATTATCAGCGTCCTCATGCTCTTCAGTATCTAAAACAGAGCAGTCGCGCTTTCGCTGATAAGTGGGCATTTTGGCTAAAATGTTTTTAATAGAATTATCCATTACAGCCGTTAATTGTTGCATAGTAAGGAGGATTGGCGCACTAGATTCACTAGGGACCTCCTGAGTGGGCAAGACTGGTGTAGACATAGAAGGAGATGATGCAGTACCATGCTTACTCCCCTCACTTAAGGAATCATTTTGGGCAACATTATTATCAGTGGCATCATTGTCCCTACTTTGTTTGTCACATTCATCACATATATTTAAATGGAGAGGAACCTTGGCTTCCGAACATACAGAACATCGTCTATCTGATAGTTCAGACATGTTAATAGGCATAAACTTGATAAAGCACAAAAAACGTTTTAAAATAAAACCGTTACTGTCTCTTTAAATTTTAAACTGAACACACTTTTTTACTGAATATACGCAAAAGTATGAAGGAAATGTTCAAAATTCACCAAAAGTTCACCACAGTGTCATAAAGCCATAAAAGTATTGCACACCAAATTTGAAAGCTTTAACTCTTAAAATAACGGAACCGGAGCCGTTTTTACATTTAACCCCTATACAGTCCCTGGTATCTGCTTTGCTGAGACCCAACCAAGCCCAGAGGGGAATACGATACCAAATGACGCCTTCAATAAGCTTTTTCAGTGGATCTGAGCTCCTCACACATGCATCTGCATGCCTTGCTTCTCAAAAACAACTGCGCATTAGTGGCGCGAAAATGAGGCTCTGCCTATGACTAGAAAGGCCCCCAGTGAAAAAGGTGTCCAATACAGTGCCTGCCGTTTTTTTAATAAAATTCCCAAGATTAAAATAACTCTCCAAAGTTATAAACCATTAAATATGCTTATAAAGTAATCGTTTTGGCCCAGAAAAATGTCTACCAGTCTTTAAAGCCCTTGTGAAGCCCTTTTATTCTTATTATTGAAAATTAAGAAAATGGCTTACCGGATCCCATAGGGAAAATGACAGCTTCCAGCATTACCAAGTCTTGTTAGAAATGTGTCATACCTCAAGCAGCCAAAGTCTGCTCACTGTTTCCCCCAACTGAAGTTAATTCCTCTCAACAGTCCTGTGTGGAAACAGCCATCGATTTTAGTAACGGTTGCTAAAATCATTTTCCTCTTACAAACAGAAATCTTCATCTCTTTTCTGTTTCAGAGTAAATAGTACATACCAGCACTATTTTAAAATAACAAACTCTTGATAGAAGAATAAAAACTACATTTAAACACCAAAAAACTCTGAGCCATCTCCGTGGAGATGTTGCCTGTGCAACGGCAAAGAGAATGACTGGGGAAGGCGGAGCCTAGGAGGGATCATGTGACCAGCTTTGCTGGGCTCTTTGCCATTTCCTGTTGGGGAAGAGAATATCCCACAAGTAAGGATGACGCCGTGGACCGGACACACCTATGTTGGAGAAAGGTAGAGTATGAGACTATTTTCTAAACTTCCTGAACGCATAATTTAGCCTTTAACTTTTTGACCCAGATCTTTTTAGGTAATCTTTTATTGTATGCTCAACCAGGCGCAGTCTACTACATACCAATTGCACTATTTCTGTAATGTAGACTAAGAACAATTGGATTTGAGTGTAGATGTTCCAATGCCAGATAAGCAGGAAACCCTAACTGGGTTATGTACAAACATATTAATCCTAAAGTTATTACCAACAATCGGTATATTCCAATCTATCCTTTACATATGCAGTGCAATAATTCATGCATGATTAGTTCAGATTTAAACAAACAATCTATTCATAAATTGGTTAAAATGCTCGATTAATGGAGTCTCTTTCTTAAAAGTATGAAACACATACATTAAAAAAGATTAACATTAGCATGTTCATGACTTCAATTAGGTGTTTGTGGAGTAGAAAAGATTAATTACATATTAACATCAAATTATAAGGAGATGGTTAATTGCATGTCATGAATTAAGTTTGTTGTAAGACAATAACATTCAAGCATACACACAACAGTTTGAGTTAGTTCTCCTTTCTCACTGGCTGTTTATTTTCTGCTTCTGTGTAGGTATGAGAAAAAGCTGTGTATACAACAGTTATTCCGGATGTTCAGGTGGTGTAACAAATTCTAACAAAAACACTACACAGATTGAAATACAGTTGGCAAGAGCACCATAAAATAACCAAACTCACAATGGTTTTGCACGCTTTCTATTAACTGATTGGATATAACCCAACGAGTTTAATAGCAATCAAAACTAATCTAATCTAAAGAATGCTGAAATGTGATAATGGATTTAAACCTACTCACTAGTCATGTAAAAATAAATAAATGACAGGAGGATCAATATGCTCTCATAAAGATATGTCAATTGAAGGTTAACAGGCATGGTCAGAGTCAAATAGGAGAGAGTTTAAAGGGTCAAAATACCAAATACAAAAACTTAAAAATGCATTGTACAATATTATACCTTAATGCCAAAGTTATGTAGCTGCCGAGCTGCCGCCAGTCCTGCAGGTCCAGCTCCAACAACAATTACAGATTTCTATAAAAGAATACAAATCAAACATAGAAGCATGAAATGTAACTTGTTACAGTGATAGTCTATATTTAAAAGTAGTATGCAAACGTATTATAAACATTTAGAGAGTGTGTGTGTCAGAGTATATATATATATATATATATATATATATATATATATATATATATATATATAAATAAAAGAACATTTATGCTTACCTGATAAATTTGTTTCTTTTTAGACACGATGAGTCCACGGATTTCATCCTTACTTGTGGGATTACGCCTCCTGGTCAGCAAGAGGAGGCAAAGAGAACCACAGCAGAGCTGTATATATAGCTCCTCTCTTCCCTCCCACTCCAGTCATTCGACCGAAGTTAGGAAGAGAAAGGAAAAGCCAAGGTGCAGAGGTGTCTGAAGTTTAACAAATAAATAACCTGTCTAATAGAACAGGGTGGGCCATGGACTCATCGTGTCTAAAAAGAAACAAATTTATCAGGTAAGCATACATTTTCTTTTCTTGTTAAAGACAGGATGAGTCCACGGATTTCATCCTTACTTGTGGGATACAATACCAAAGCTAGAGGACACTGATGAAAAGGGAGGGACAAGACAGGGAACCTAAACTGAAGGCACCACTGCTTGAAGATCCTTTCTCCCAAAAACAGCCTCAGCCGAAGCAAAGGTATCAAATCTGTAAAATTTAGAAAAAAGTGTGAAGAGAAGACCAAGTTGCAGCCTTGCAAATCTGCAATGAATTGAATGACCATGAGGAAGCAACCGCCCTAGTGGAATGAGCCGTAACTCTTTCAGGAGGCTGCTGTCCAGCAGTCTCATATGCAAAATGGATGATACTCCTCAACCAAAAAGAAAGAGGTAGCCGTAGCTTTCTGACCCTTACGTTTTCCAGAGAAAATGACAAACAGAGAAGATGACTGACGAAAGTCCTTAGTCGCTTGTAAATAAAATTTGAAAGCACGGACTACGTCCAAATTGTGCAGAAGACGCTCCTTCTGAGAAGGAGGATTAGGACACAAGGAAGAAACAACAATCTCCTGATTAATGTTCTGGTCTGAAACAACCTTAGGAAGAAAACCATGTTTAGTACGTAACACCACCTTATCCGAATGAAAAATAAGGTAAGGCGAATTATATTGCAATGCAGAAAGCTCAGACACTCTTCGAGCAGAAGAAATGGCAACAAGAAATAAAACTTTCCAAGAAAACAACTTAATATCTATGGAATGCATAGGCTCAAACGGAACCCCTTGAAGAACTTTAAGAACTAAATTCAAACTCCATGGAGGAGCAATTGGTTTGAACACAGGCCTGATTCTAATCAAAGCCTGACAAAAGGATTGAACATCTGGGACGTCTGCCAGACGCTTGTGTAACAAAATAGATAAAGCAGAGATCTGACCCTTTAGGGAACTTGCTGATAAACCCTTCTCCAATCCTTCTTGGAGAAAAGACAAAATCCTGGGAATCCTAATTCTACTCCATGAGTAGCCCTTGGATTCACACCAATAAAGATATTTAAGCCATATATTATGGTAAATCTTCCTAGTTACAGGCTTACGTGCCTGGATTAAAATATCTTTAACCGAATCAGAGAAACCTCGCTTGGATAGGATTAAGCGGTTAATACGGGTTAATGAATGAATGAGAAGGTCCTTCATCAACGGAAGTGTCCAAGGTGGTAGAGATGACATGTCCACCATATCGGCATACCAAATCCTGCGAGTCACGCAGGAGCGATGAGGATCATTGATGCCTTCTCCTGTTTGATCCGAGCAATAACCCGGGGAAGAAGAGCAAACGGGGGGCATAGATATGCTAGGTTGAAGGACCAAGGAACTGCCAAAGCATCTATCAGCTCGGCCTGGTGATCCCTGGACCTGGACCCGTATCTCGGGAGCTTGGCATTCTGACGAGATGCCATGAGATACAATTCCGGCCGACCCCACCTGAGAATCAGATTGGAAAATATTTCAAGATAGAGTTCCCACTATCCCGGATGAAATGTCTGCCTGCTCAGAAAATCCGCCTTCCAGTTTTCCACCCCTGGGATGTGGATCGCTGACAGATGGCAAGAATGGGCCTCCACCCACTGTATTATCTTGGCTACTTCGGTCATCGCTAAGGAACTCCTCGTTCCTCCCTGATGATTGATGTAAGTAAACCACTGTCATTATGTTGTCCGACTGAAATCTGATGAATTGAGCCGAAGCCAACTGAGGCCATGCCCGAAGAGCATTGAAGATCGCCTTCAGCTCTAGCATGTTGATGGGAAGGAGAGACTCTGCCGAGTCCATACTCCCTGAGCCTTTAAAAAAAAACCAGCCTGCTCCCCATCCTAAAAGGCTGGCATCCGTTGTAACGATCACCCATGAAGGTCTGCGAAATCATGTCCCCTGGGACAAATGATCCAGAGACCAGAACCATTGAAGAGAATCCCTCGTCTCTTGTTCTAGGGTTATTTGAGGAGACAAATCCGTATAATCTCCATTCTACTGCCTGAGCATGCTTAACTGCAGAGGCCTGAGGTGAAACCGAGCAAACGGTATGATGTCCATTGCCGCTACCATCAGTCCGATTACCTCCATGCACTGAGCCACTGACGGCCGAGGAGTGCACTGAAGGGCTCGACATGTATTCAGAATCTTTGACTTTCTGACCTCTGTCAGAAAAATTCTCATGGATAGAGTTCCCAAGAAGGGTACCCTTGTCTGCGGAATTAACTAACTCTTCCAGATTTACCTTTCACCCGTGAGTTCTCAGGAAGGATAGCACAATGTCGGTATGGGACCTTGTTTGCTGATGACGCCTGGATTAGAATATCGTCCAGATAAGGCGCCACCGCAATGTCCCGCAGTTTTAGAACCGCCAGCAAAATTCTGGGTGCCGTGGCCAGACCGAAAGGAAGAGCCACAAACTAAAAATGTTTGTCCAGAAAGGCAAACCTCAGGAATGTGTGATGATCTCTGTGGAACATGAAGATATGCATCCTTTAGCTCTACTGTCATCATAAATTGACCCTCCTGGATCAATGGAAGAATGGTACGAATAGTTTCCATCTTGAAAGATGGAACTCTGAGAAACTTGTTTAGACTCTTGAGATCTAAGATAGGTCTGAAGGTTCCCTCCTTTTTGGGAACTACAAAAAGATTTGAATAAAAACCCTGTCCTTGTTCCTGTATTGGAACGGGACAAATTACTCCCATGGAAGAGAGGTCTCCTACACAATGTAAGAACGCCTCTCTTTTTATCTGGTCTGGAGATAATCTTGAAAGAAGAAATCTTCCTTGGAGGGAAGAATTTCTGAACTCCAGTTTGTATCGCTGAGACACTATAGGCTAGATTTATCAAAGCTGAGGCGTACAGGGGCACGTATACGTGCCCCTGTACGCCTCAGCTCGCCTGTGGTGGGGCAAATTACCCGCAGGTAATCAACATTGCACACGAGTGCAATTTTGCACTCACGTGCAATCCCACCCCCTGCCTGCGCACAGCCAATCACGCGCGGGCAGGAGCTGACAATCTCCTCGGTCTGACTTGACCGCGGAGATTGAATTTCGCCATCTGGTGACTGCTGCTTTATAAATTACGGCGAGCAAGTTCTTGTGAGAAATTGCAGCCGTAGGGGCTTGATAAATCGAGCCCTATTTCTATTGCCCAGGGATCCTGAACATCTCGTATCCAAGCCTGAATGAAGAAGGAAAGTCTGCCCCCTACCAGATCCGGTCCCGGATCGGGGGCAAACCCTTCATGCTGACTTGGAAGCAGCAGCAGGTTTCTTGGATTGTTTACCCTTGTTCCACGATTGGCTGAGTCTCCAGGTAGTCTTGGATTGTGAATAGTTCCCTTCCTGTTTAGAGGAAGAGGAGTTTCCCTTGAAATTTCAAAAGGAACGAAAATTACTCTGTCGACCTCTCTGCTTGGATCTTTTATCCTGAGGGAGGAGATGACCCTTGCCTCCCGTGATGTCGGAAATAATTTCCTTCAAGTCAGGTCCAAACAGGGTCTTCCCTTTGTAAGGAATAGCCAGAAGTTTAGACTTGGATGACACATCCGCAGACCAAGGCTTCAACCATAAGGCTCTGCGGGCTAAGATGGAAAAACCCGAACTCTTAGCAGCCAATTTAGTAATCTGCAGAGAAGCATCCGTAATAAACAAATTAGCTAATTTAAGAGCTTTAATCCGATCCTGTATCTCTTCCAAAGAAGTCTCAGTCTTAAGAGACTCCGCAAGAGCATCAAACCAATAAGCTGCCGCACTAGTGACCGTAACAATGGAAGCAGCCGGTTGCAATAGCAAACCCTGGTGAACATAGATCTTTTTAAGTAGACCCTCCAACTTCTTATCCATAGGATCTTTAAAGGCACAACTATCCTCAATAGGAATAGTAGTCCATTTAGCCAAGGTGAAAATAGCTCCCTCCACCTTAGGAACCGTCTGCCAAGATTCCCCGACAGAGTCAGCTATAGGGAACACCTTCTTGAAAATGGGAGAAGGAGAGAAGGGAATACCTGGTCTCTCCCATTCCTTAGAAATAATCTCTGAAGTTCTCTTGGGAACTGGAAAAACAGAGTAAGAAGGAACTTCTAAGTATCTGTCCAACTTACTCAACTTCTCCGAAGGGACCACTATTGAATCACAGTCGTCCAAAGTCACCAAAACCTCCCTTAGTAACAGGCAGAGGGGTTCTAGCTTAAACCTGAAAGAAACCACTTCTGAATCAGTCAGAGGTAAGGAAGTTCCCGAGTCAGAAATTTCACCTTCCGATAGGACCTCCATACCCTCCAACTCAGAGCCCTGGGAGGGTACGTCCGAAATCGCCATCATAGGATCAGAAACTTCATTGACCACGTAGTTGTCCTTCCTTTTACGCTTGCCTTGAAATATGGGAAAGGCAGATAACGCATCAGAAAGTGTAGAGGACCCAACTGCAGCTATGTCCTTTAACGTGATTGCAGCAGAAACTTGAGAAGAAGTACATGGCACTGCTTGAGCGGGCGTTAAGGGCTGTGACGCTTGGGGAGAAAGCTGCGGCATACTCTGCATCTCATCGTTAGACTCCTGAGAAGCATCCGCTTTGGATAATTTTTTATGAAAGAAAATTTTTTCTCTATAGTGTAAAGCCCTCTCAATTCATAAGGGACAAAAAGGAACAGGAGGTTCCACATTGGCATTCAAACACATGGCACATGTAACATTCTAGACATCTTCCAAGTCCATGATAGTTAAAAAATAAAGGAAAAATTGGTATTGGCCCTCTAAGTTATATAGGCCCCTTAAATTTGTAGCCAAACACTATATGTGTACAAGCACTAATCTAAACACTTGCTTTTAATACATCCTGAAAAATAACAGGATACTGTGCCTTTAAAAATAAAAATTCCAACAGTTTTACTGCACTGGATAATCTTTTAAACAATTTCTTTACTATGCGTTTTATCCAGAAAAAAGAAATGACACCTCCTCGCCTCAACCGCTCTGCTGAGGCGCCTACCTGCCACCAGGTACTCCGACCACACTCCCAGCAAACTTCTGATCGGGTCTCAGAATGCTAAAAACCGCCTGCTTATACAACCATGCGGTTTTAGCGTAACACCCGATAGCGATGAGGATCACTGATACCACTGGATGTCGGGACTCCGGAGCAATTAGCAACTGCGCGGCTTCTCTGACTGAAGCGCGCAAAAGCTAACCCCGCCCTTCGTGGGCGTCATGAAAAAAAACTTCCTGGCTAAGACTTTAATAAAGAAGCCAATCGCCGCTGTGTTATACGAAGCGTAGCCCAGAAAAGTACTGCCTTGTACAGGAGCCTTATCTGCAGTGAAGCATAAAATTATACTCCAGATTTATCTGGTCAGTTGGTTATTGGTTGATAAGATACAAAGTAGAAAATTTTGAGAGGTTCTTTATAAGTAAAAATAGGTATTGGCAAAAGTTTGTGCAAAGTAGATTTCTCATATATATATATATATATATATATATATATATATATAAATAAATAAATAAAAGGTTTGTTACAGGGGGGTTAACAACATATACCCATGCTTAAGTTAACCCTCCTGACTTAATATCAGCCCTTTGATAGTTATCAAAACGAACAGAGCAATCCGCATCTAACTATATAGGCTTTAGATATGTATATACTTTGCCAGAAAATGACCTACTGTCCCAAATGCTAACATAACAGGTCGGATGCAACAAGTAAAAGACAGGAGAATCTATACGACCTGACCGGAGTACTTGCTTAACGTCTGCCGGTAAATTGTGGAAAAAGAGCACCTGACACATAATCTTCATTCCACTCAATTCAAGAAGCCCCAGACAAAAATAGCCCCAAGCGTCTTGCCCACAGTGCTTATAAACAGTGTCTTGCAGGGGAGCCCTCACCGTAAAGAGGCCATGTCCAATATTAACATAGCCCTTCTAAATATCTGTCCTATGCAGGGTAGGCCTGAAAAAGTGCTCCAGCATGAGAGCCATAAAAATTATCTAGTAGGGGAAGTCCTTCACCTAGAGAGCCCATGTTCCCAATGACATATGAATAATTAAGTGCATAGTCCTTTCTGAGATAATATATGGCCCAGAATAAAAAAAGACTGCACTTACCTCGATGTTGTTCCTAAGCATGACAGCTCCAACAGGATCAAGATGTCTTCTCCCTCCTATAGCAGTGTGGACACAGAGAGGGCCTGAGTTAGTATCTGCTTATGCCATCACCAGAAGGGCAGCAACACAGTATGGGAGGCACAGTGAGAATTATGTCCCACCAATTCCCATTGCTTTAAAGCCACCAATAGCTCTATTCTAGAGACTGACAAGGACTAAGGCTACAGCGGAAACTTGGCATTCTAACGAGATGCCATGACATCCAACTCCGGCCTACCCCATCTGAGAGTCAGGTTGGAAAATACTTACGGAGGAGTTCCCACTCCCCCGGATGAAATGTCCGCCTGCTTAGAAAATCTGCTTCCCAGTTTTCCACCCATGGGATGTGGATCGCTGACAGATGGCAAGAGTGAGACTCCGCCCACTGTATTATTTTGGCTACTTCTGTCATCGCTAAGGAACTCTTTGTTCCTTCCTGATAATTGATGTAAGCTACCGTCATATTGTCCGACTGGAAACTGATGAATTGGGCCAAAGCCAACTGAGGCAATGAATATTACTCTCAACTCTAGGATATTGATGGGAAGGGGAGACTCTGCCTGAGTCCATACACCCCGAGTTCCTAAGGAGTTCCAGACTGCTCCCCATCCTAACAGGCTGGCATCCGATGTCACTATCACCCATGAGTGTCTGCGGAAGCATGTCCCCTGGGATAGATGATCCAGGGACAACCACCATAGAAGAGAGACCCTTGTCTCCTGATCTAGAGTTATTTGATGAGACAAATCTATATAATCTCCATTCCACTGCCCGAGCATGCTCAATTGCAGAGGCCTGAGATGAAAACGAGCAAAACGGAGCAATGTCCATTGACGCCACCATCAATCCGATTACCTCCATGCACTGAGCCACTGACGAACGAGGATTGGACTGACATGCATTCAGTATTTGAAACTTTCTGATACCGAAAAATTTTCATTGAAACAGAGTCGATTAGAGTTCCCAGAAAGGGTACTCTTGCCTGAGGAACTAACAAACTCCTTTCCAGGTTTACCTTCCACCCGAATGTCCTCAGGAAGGAAAGCACAAAGTCTGTATGGGACCTTGCCAGATGAAATGATGACGTCTGGATCAGTACATCGTCCAGATAAAGCTCCACTGCGAAGCCCCGCACCCTTTGAACCGCCATAAAGACCCCAGAACCCTTGAGAAAATTCTGGGCGCCGTGGCTGGGCCGAAAAGGAAAGCCACAAACTGAAAATGGTTGTCCAGAAGACAAACCTCAGGAACCTATGATGATCTCTGTGGATAGGAACATGAAGATATGCATCCTTTAGATCCACCGTTGACATAAATTGACCCTCCTGTATCACTGGAAGAATGGTACGAATAATTTCCATCTAGAAAGATGGAACTCTGAGAAACTTACTTTGACTCTTAAGACCTAAGATAGGTCTGAAAGTTCCCTCTTTTTTGGGAACTACAAACAGATTTGAATAAAACCCCTGTCCCTGTACCTGAACCCAGGGAACACCCAGGGAAGAACGCCTCTCTTCAATCTGGTCTGCAGATAATCTTGAGCGAAGAAATCTTCCTTGGGGAATAATATTTTTTTTAACTCCAGTTTTGTATCCCTGAGACACTATTTTTGTAGCCCAGGGATCCTGAACATCTCGCATCCAAGTTTGAATGAAAAAGGACAGTCTGCCCCCTACCAGATCCGGTCCCGGATCGTGGGCAAACCATTCATTCTACCCTCCGGAATCTAATGGAGGAAGAGCACAACTAACAGGAGAATAGAGCTCCACCCATCGTGGGCGTGCCAACACTCCGTCCCCCGGCACTCAGATTGACTGTGCCCTGTATGGAGGAAGAAGCCCAAAAGAAACGACGGGAAGATAACTCCGCCCATCGCGGGCATCACTTTACTCAAGCTCCCAGTTGCCATTAATGTCTTATATATCTGGCACCGGGAGACATAACAAAACCCAACATGAAAAAGTCTATCCCAGTATGCTACCGCATGTCCGGTAATTCTATCTGCTTAATAATCTCAATGACACACTCGGTCATGCCCATGAACCCCAAGCGTAGCTGTTACTATAATAAAAAAGCTATGTGAAGGGTCCCCCGATGAGAATGAGACTTTAGTCCTCAACAGGGTTCAGAGGTCCATTGTTACCCTCCTATAGTCCTGTAGAAAAGATGAGGCCTGAGTTAGATCCAGCTTAGGCCATCACAGGAAGGGCAGCATCACAGTATGGGAGACGCAGTGAGTTTTGTCCCACCAGTTACCAATGCTTTAAAGCCACCTGTAGCTCTACTCTAGAGGCTGACAAGGAATACGGCTACACCCTATAATAAAATAGCACTCACTGGTACCATTTTAAAAATAAACTCTTGATAGAAGAATCTAAACTAACATCACTTTACCTCTTCCTATCACTAACACAGGCAAAGAGAATGACTGGAGTGGGAGGGAAGGGAGGAGCTATATATACAGCTCTGCTGTGGTGCTCTTTGCCTAATGCTGCTGACCAGGAGGCGATATCCCATAAGTAAGGATGAAATCCGTGGACTCATCGTATCTTAAAAAAGAAATTGATATATATATATATATATATATATATATATATATATATCAAAGTTGAAAAGGTGTACTCACACAAACAAATCTTGTAGTATATGAAGTAGCTCGTTTTGTGCTTTTAAATCACAGCCTAATACACTGGGTTGAGCTTCAGGTAATATCAAATTTAATTATGTTATCACTTTGTGTACACACACTTGCTACCTTATCTTACATTTGTCTGGAAAAACAAAGCTTAATACATAGAGAGAATGGAAAATTATAATTGTATTACTTAACTATCCTGCACCCCACTTTAAGTGTAATTTATTCTGCTGGCAGTGTTTACTTAGGTTATTCAATAGCTGAGATTCCAGTATCAAAACTTTCAGTATAGGCTGGGAAACCACAATCTAAATCAGCTATTTCAAATGCCAAAATAAGGGCAAAGGAGCTACTTGTAAACAATTTAATACACTCCAGCAGGTAAAATGGATCATTGGGAACAATTTAAATGGGAGAACATTTTTGGGTGAACTGTCCCTTTAACTAGTTTCTTTTTAAATTTGGCTATACTTAGTTGAATTTGTTCTGCCTCTATATTGTTGAAATCAGTTTGCCATCTTCGGGAAATCTCCTGAACATGCCTTTGACCTTGCATTTGCATCAAGATCTTATACCAGATGGAGATAGTGATTGCCAGCTGCATAAATATCTTAATTCCTTGTTCTAAGGTCTTCCAATATCCAATCTCCCATGTCTCTATTACTTTGAAATAAAACTGCCTGTATCAAATTCTGTAGAGTAAATTCTTGTTTGAGAGACTCATGAGATTTAAATGATATTTTTATTTATTTATAAAAATATTTTACCAGGAAGGATATATTGAGATTTCTCTCGTTTTCAAGTATGTCCTGGGTGCACAAAACATTGCATTTGTACAATAGAATACAAAAACAATATTAATAGACAATATATACAAATATTAACATAGAGCATGTGGGAAATATATAATTAACCATGACAGGTGCATTCTGTTTTGAGATATGTGGAAAGGGATCTCTTAAAGGATTTTAAGCTTGGGAAAGATTTGAAAGTGTGCAGGAGGTCGTTCCATATTTTCAGTGCTCTAGGAAAAGGAGGATCTAGCTGCTTTCTTTTTGTATTGAGGCAGACTAAATAAAGTGCCGGTACTGGATCGGAGGTTATAGGGAGGTGGAAACAGCCGGGGAGAGCATTCTACTCAGGTAGGGTGGGAGCTTCCCAGAAAAGCTCTTAAACACAAGGCTGGAAAGATGGAGGGTGCATCTGGATTCCAGCGACAGTCAGATTAGTTTTACATGTCCTGTAGTTACATTGTAGCACAAAGTGGCAGAAACGAGTTATACAATGTATTACGTTTATAAAGGTGAGTTTGCGGTGCTGGTGCATATACTACATCCCCATAATCAATGATTGGCATCAGCATTTGCTGTACAATCTTTTCCTTTACTGTAGGGCTTAGGCAGGATTTGTTTCTGTACAGGCCACCAAGTTTTGGATAAAGTTTAGATGCAAGTTTTTCTATGTGGAAGCTAAAAAGGAAATTTATGCTTACCTGATAAATTGATTTCTTTTACGATATACCGAGTCCACGGGTTTCATCCTTTACTTGTGGGATATAATCCTCCTGCTAACAGGAAGTGGCAAAGAGCACCACAGCAGAGCTGCTATATAGCTCCTCCCTTAACTCCTCCCCCCAGTCATTCGACCGAAGGTATAGGAAGAGAAAGGGAAAGAACTAACAAGGTGCAGAGGTGACTAAAGTTTATAAAAAATAATTCCTGTCTCAAAATGACAGGGTGGGCCGTGGACTCGGTATATCGCAAAAGAAATCAATTTATCATCAGGTAAGCATAAATTTCCTTTTCTTTTACAAGATATACCGAGTCCACGGGTTTCATCCTTTACTTGTGGGATACCAATACCAAAGCTTTAGGACACGGATGAAAGGGAGGGACAAGACAGGAACCTAAACGGGAGGCACCACTGCTTGAAGCACCTTTCTCCCAAAAATAGCCTCAGAAGAAGCAAAAGTATCAAATTTGTAAAATTTGGAAAAAGTATGAAGGGAGGACCAAGTCGCAGCCTTACAAATCTGTTCAACAGAAACATCGTTTTTAAAAGCCCAAGTGGAAGCCACAGCTCTAGTGGAATGAGTCGTAATCTTTTCAGGGGGCTGCTGTCCAGCAGTCTCATATGCTAAGTGGATGATGCTTCTCAGCCAAAAAGAGAGAGATAGCCGTAGCTTTTTGACCCCTAAGTTTCCCGGAATAAACAACAAACAGGGAAGATGTTTGACAGAAATCCTTGGTCGCTTGTAAATAAAATTTTAAAGAACGAACCACGTCCAAGTTATGCAACAGACGTTCCTTCTTAGCGGAAGGATTAGGACACAAGGAAGGAACCACAATTTCCTGATTAATATTCTTGTTTGAAACAACCTTAGGAAGAAATCCAGGTTTAGTCCGCAAAACCACCTTATCAGAATGGAATATAAGATAAGGGGAATCACATTGCAACGCAGAAAGCTCAGAAACTCTTCGAGCAGAAGAGATAGCTACCAAAAATAAAACTTTACCCTTCCTATTACTATGCATAGGCAAAGAGAATGACTGGGGGGAGGAGTTAAGGGAGGAGCTATATAGAAGCTCTGCTGTGGTGCTCTTTGCCACTTCCTGTTAGCAGGAGGATTATATCCCACAAGTAAAGGATGAAACCCGTGGACTCGGTATATCTTGTAAAAGAAAGATAGATTGGGGTCTATCTAACAAAATACCCAAGTATTTGAAAAAATGGACTACGGTCAGTATGCCATTTAATTTTGTTTTGATGTATAGATGGAATTTTGTAATTTGTGTAATTTAGGAATCGTTCCAAAGATCATTGTGACAGTTTTGTCAGTGTTTAGGAAGAGTTTGTATCTTTATCACTCAACTGTGATAAATTTAAGGCCCTTCCTGTTCCAGCTCCCAAAAATCTCAAAATTAAAGGAACATGAAATCAAACTTTTTTCTTGATTCAGATAGAGAAAATAAATGTTAGAAACATTCCAATTTACTTCTATTATCTAATATGCTTCATTATCTTAGTTTCCTTTGTGGAAGAAGCTGCAATGCACTAATGGATGCTAGCAGAAAGCGAATGATACGAGGCATTTATATGTAGCCACCAATCAGTAGCTCCTGAGTCTACCTAGGTATCCATTTAAACAAAGGATATCAAAGGAACAAAACAAATATTAAAGAAGTAAATTGGAAAGTTGTTCACAAGTCTTATCTGAATCATAAAAGAAAAAAAAGACAAGGCAGAAAGTCTGGATTACTTGAAAATGTTAAACAGTGACTTTGCCTCCTCCTGGTGGTCAGGTGTTGTATTTCCCAACAGTAAGGAATGAAGTTGTGGACTATCCCTGTCTTATGGAAAGAAATAATCATTTTGACTAAATTAATCCTAGCCGATAAAGGCAACATAGACCATTTGGTTCCTTTAAGTTCTAAAAGGTTCATTAAACTCAAAACGTAATAAATAATTTGTAACACACTTTAAATATTCACTTTGCCTGCATTTTAAGTAATGAACTTTGTATAAATGTTTAATATTTTAATTCTTAAATATATACATTCCGATATTGTCCCAATATGTCAAATAAATGACATGAATCAAAAAAAAAAATATTTTACTAATAAAGTTGATTGTTTCATAATCTACCATATATGTACTTCAAAGGCATTGATAACATTGATAACAAAACCTACACTGATGTATTCTGTGGGTAGAAGATGCTGTCCAGCAGAGACTGACAAAACACCGGTGTTGACCAAACCTTTTCTGGTCATGAAGTAGAGAATTCGTTCCATCTCCTGCACGCATCGAATGCGAACCAATCCACGCACTGTAATATGATAAGCGCAGATCTGTGGAGTGAGCACCTCCTGGATAACAAAAACAGACCAAACACACCTGTTACATAAATGAAGAATTTCTTAGCTCTAGATGTCAAAATATTCTACAGGAAAGATTTCTGATCAGTGGATTAGTCATTATGACTACTGAGCTGTGATCAAGTAGGAAAATTCTTTAAACATGGCAAATTAGGGCCACGTGAGCCAAGAAATAATGATATATGATACTGAATTCAAAGAAATCACAGTCAGAGAAAAGTGCAATATTTGAACATATATCTTGAAAAATGCACTCATCCCACCATCCGTGAGGAGTGTAGAGCAGGGTCTAATTTTATCTTTTTAAAGTTTATCTTTTACATCAATTTATATATTTATTTCCCACAAGCAGGCTAGAATCATGTAACCATGCATACTTGTGTAGAGATACATAGAAGGAGGGCGGAAGTGGGCAGTGTAGGCAGAGCAATATTGCCTTATTCCTCTGATGCGCCTCAGCAAAGGAAATAAAGGCTGCATGTCACAGAGCAGCTGAAAGTCCCAGTGACCTGGTAAGTTTCAAGTATGCCTCAGTTTACATTTGGGCTGTAAGGGCAACCTGCTATACAGACCGTTTTTGTTTCTCAGTCTGTGCGCGTGCGTGCGTGCGTGCGTATGTATGTATGTGCGTATGTATGTATGTATATATATATATATATATATATATATATATATATATATATATATATATATATATATATATATATATAACATAATTTATGCTTACCTGATAAATTTATTTCTCTTGTAGTGTATCCAGTCCACGGATCATCCATTACTTATGGAATATATTCTCCTTCCCAACAGGAAGTTGCAAGAGTCCACCCACAGCAAAGCTGCTATATAGCTCCTCCCCTAACTGCCATGTTCAGTCATTCGACCGAAAACATGCAGAGAAAGGAAAAACCATAGGGTGCAGTGGTGACTGTAGTTCAAATGAAAAAATTACCTGCCTTAAAGTGACAGGGCGGGCCGTGGACTGGATACACTACAAGAGAAATAAATTTATCAGGTAAGCATAAATTATGTTTTCTCTTGTTAAGTGTATCCAGTCCACGGATCATCCATTACTTATGGAATACCAATCCCAAAGCTAAAGTACACAGAAGATGGGAGGGACAAGGCAGGTACTTAAACGGAAGGTACCACTGCCTGTAAAAAAAAAAACCTTTCTCCCAAAAATAGCCTCCGAAGAAGCAAGGTATCAAATTTGTTAAATTTGAAAAAGTATGAAGCGCAGACCAAGACTCCGTCTTGTAAATCTGTTCAACAGAAGCCACATTTAAAAAAGGCCCAAGTGAAAACCACAGCTCTAGTAGAATGAGCCACAATCCCTTCAGGAGGCTGCTGTCCAGCAGTCTCATAAGCTAAATGAATTATGCTTTTTAACCAAAAAGACAGAGAGGCTGCTGAAGTCTTTGACCTCTCCTCTGTCCAGAATAGACAACAAACAAGGTGAACGTTTGATGAAAACTGTAGTAGCTTGTAAGTAAAACTTTAAAGCACAAACCACGTCCAATATTGTGTAATAGACGTTCCTTCTTTGAGGAAGGATTAGGATACAAGCATGGAACAACTATCTCTTGAGTGATGTTCTTGTTAGATACCACCTTAGGAAAAAACCCAGGTTGGTACGCAGGACTACCTTATCCGTACGAAGGACCAGATAAGGAGAATCACATTGTAACACAGATAACTTGGAGACTCTACGAGTCGAGGAAATAGCTACCCAAAAGGAACTTTCCAAGATAAAGATTGATATCTATGGAACAAAAAAGGTTCAAACGGAACTTCTTGAAGAGCATTACGAACCAGGTTTAAGCTCCATGGTGGAGCAACAGTTTTAAATACAGGCTTGGATCTAACCAAAGCCTGACCAAATGCCTGAACGTCTAGAATACCTGCCAGACGCTGGTGCAAAAAAATAGACAGAGTAAAAATCTGTCCCTTTTAAGGAATTAGCTGACAACCCTTTTCTCAAAAACATCTTGGAGAAAAGATAATATCCTGGGAATCCAGGCTTTACTCCATGAGTAACCCTTGGATTCATAACAATCAGATATTTACACCATATCTATGTTCAATTTTCCTAGAGACAGGCTTTCATGTCTGTATTAAGGTATCAATGACTGACTCGGAGAAGCCATGCTTTGATAACATCAAGCGTTCAGTCTCCAGGCAGTCCATCTCAGATTAATTCTATTTAGATGGTTGAAAGGACCCTGAGGTAGAGGGACCTGTCTCAGAAGCAGAGACCATGATGGAAGGATGACATGTCCACCAGACCTGCATACCAGGTCCTGCGTGGCTACGCAGGTGCTGTCAAAAACACCAAAGCCCTCTCCTGCTTGGTCTTGACCTCCGAAGGAAATCCCACTCCCCCGGAAGAAAAGTCTGACGACTTAGAAAATCCACCTCCCAGTTCTCAACACCTGGGATATGGATAGCTGATAGACAAGAGTGAGTCTCTGTCCAGTGAATTATTGTAAGACTTCTGTTCCCCCTTGATGGCTGATGTAAGCCACAGTCGTGTATATTGTCCGACTGAGTATGATGTACCTCAGAGTTGCTAACTGAGGCCAAGTCTGAAGAGCATAGAATATCACTCCCAGAATATTTATTAGAAGGAGGGTCTCCTCCTAAGTCCACTATCCCTGAGCCTTCAGGGAGTTCCAGATTGCATCCCAACCTAAAAAGCTGGCATCCATTGTAACAATTGTCCCACGGCAGAAATTTAGAAACTTTGACAACCTGGACTCCGTCAGGTAAATTTTCATTTCTACAGAATCTATCAGAGTCCCTAGGAGGAGTCCCTAGGAGGGAAACCCTTGAGATTGGGGATAGAGAACTCTATCCTTGTTCACTTTCCACCCATGTGATCTCAGAAATGCCAGTACTACGTCCGTATGAGACTTGGCAATTTGGATGTTTGACGCCTGTATCAGGATGTCGTCTAACTAAGGGGCCACTTCTATGCCCCGCGGCCTAAGGACCGCCAAAGCGACCCCAGAACCTCCATAAAGATTCTTGGGGCTGTAGATATCCCAAAGGAAAGAGCTACAAACTGGTAATGCCTGTCTAGAAAGGCAAACCTGAAAAACGAAGGTGATCTTTATGCATCACCATGTGAGGATAAGCATCCTTCAAATCCATTGTAGTCCTCTATTGACTCTCCTGGATCATAGTTAAGATGGTACAAATATTTTCCATCTTAAATGACGGAATTCTGAGGAATTTGTTTAAGATCTTTAGATCCAAAATAAGTCTGAAGGTTCCCTCACCTTGGGAACCACAAACAGATTTGAGTAAAAACTCTGTCCCTGTTCCTCTCTTGGAACTGGATGGATCTCGTACACAATGTAAGAATGCCTCCTTCTTTATCTGGTTTGCAGATAATTGTGAAAGGCGAAATCTCCCCTCTTTTTTGGGGGGGAATCTTTGAAATCCAGAAAATATCTCTGGGATATAAATTCCAATGCCTAGGGATCCTGGGCATCTCTTGCCCACGCCCGGGCGAACAATGAAAGTCTGCCCCCTATAGGATCCGTTACCGGATAGGGGTCCGTTCCTTCATGCTGCCTTAGAGGTAGCAGCAGGCTCCTTGGCCTGCTTATCTTTGTTCCAGGTCCAATTGTCTCCAGACCGCCTTGGACTGAGCAAAAATTCCCTCTTGTCTTGCCTTAGAGGAAGTGGATGCCACACCTGCCCTGAAGTTTTAAAAGGCACGAAAATTAGACCTTTTTTGGCCCTTGATTCCTAACCTGAGGAAGGGCATGACCTTTTCCTCCAGTGATATAAGCAATAATCTCCTTCAAACCAGGCCCGAATAGGGTCTGCCCCTTGAAGGGAAGTTAAGTAGCTTATTTATTAAAGTCACGACAGCTGACCATGATATAAGCCATAGCGCTCGGCGCACCAGTATAGTAAAAAACAGAATTCTTAGCCGTTAGTCTAGTCAAATGAACAAAGGCATCAGAAAACAAAGGAATTGGCTAGCATAAGCTTGTCAAATATATTCATCCAATGGAGTCGCTAACTGTAAAGCCTCATCAAGAGACTCAACCCAGAACGCCGCAGCAGCAGTGATAGAAGCAATGTATGCAAGGGGCTGCAGGATAAAACCCTGTTGAATAAACAATTTTTATCCATTGGATCTAAAAAGCACAACTGTCCTCGCCAGAGGTAGTGGTACGCTTAGCTAGAGTAGAAACTCTTCTCTCCACCTTAGGAACTGTCTGCCAGAAGTCCCGTGTGGTGGTAACTATTAGAAAACATTCTTCTAAAAAATAGGAGGGGGAAGAGAAAGGCACACCTGGTCTATCCCATTCCTTATTAAAAAATTTTTTAGTAAACCTCTTTAGGTATTGGAAAAACATCAGTTCACACCGGCACTGCATATTATTTATCCAGTCTACACAATTTCTCTGGCCCTGCGATTGTACACATTCATTCAGAGCAGCCAAAGCCTCCCTGAGCAACAAGTGGAGGTTGTCAAGCATAAATTTTAAATGTAGAAATATCAGAATCAGGTTAAATCATCTTCCCCGAGTCAAAAAAATCACCCACAGACTAAGCATATTGTGAGGTAGTGTCATACATGGTTCTTAAAGCGTCTGTATGCTCTGTATCTACCCCCAGAGCTATCTGCTTTCCTTTAATTTCAGGTAGTCTGACTAATACTGCTGCCAGAGTATTATACACCACCTTTGCCATGTCTTGTAAAATAAACGCTATGGACGCCCTTGATGTACTTGGCGCCATTTGAGCGTGAGTCCCTGAAGCGGGAGTCGAAGGGTCTGACACGTGGGGAGAGTTAATCGGCATAACTTTCCCCTCGACAGAATCCCCTGGTAAAATAAACGCTATGGGTGCCCTTGATGTACTTGGCGCCATTTGAGCGTGAGTCCCTAAAGCGGGAGTCAAAAGGTCTGACACGTGGGGAGAGTTAGTCGGCATAACTACCCCCACGACAGAATCCTCTGGTGATAATGTTTTTAAAGACAAAAAATGATCTTTATTGTTTAACATGAAATCAGTACATCTGGTACACATTCTAAGATGGGGTTCCACCATGGCTTTAAAACATAATGAACACAGAGCTTCCTCTATGTCAGACATGTTAGAACAGACTAATAATGAGACTAATAAGCTTGGAAAACACTTCAAATCAAGTTAACAAGCAAATATATAAAACGTTACTGTGCCTTTAAGAGAAACAAATTGTCAAAATTTGAAAAACAGTGGGGAAAAAAAAGGCAGTAAAACAAACAAAATTTTTACAGTACATGTAATAAGGTAACAGAGCATTGCACCCACTTGCAAATGGATGATTAACCCCTTAATGCAAAAAATAGATCAAAAAAACGACAGACGTTTTTAAAAACAGACACAACAAAACTGCCACAGCAGAGCTGTGGATTACCTTCCCTATAAACGATTTTGGAAGTCTTTTTAGCCCTTTAGAAATGTCCTGTAGTATTCATGGGACTGCTGAGGGAATCTGGATAATTCATTTTGTAATTTTAACTTCGCAAAAAAGGCCTAATTTAGGCCCCTCCCACTCATATTACAACAGTGGGAAGCTTCAGTTAACTGTTTCTATGGAAAATTTAAGCCAGCCATGTGGAAAAAATTTAGGCCCCAATAAGTTTTATCACCAAACATATGTTAAAAACGATTAAACATGCCAGCAAACGTTTTAAAACACATTTTTACAAGAGTATGTATCTCTATTAATAAGCCTGATACCAGTCGCTTTTACTGCATTTAAGGCTATACCAACATTACAGTGTTATCACCAATGTACGTTAAAAAACGATTAAACATGCCAGCAAACGTTTTAAAACACATTTTTATAAGAGTATGCATCTCTATTAATAAGCCTGATACCAGTCGCTATCGCTGCATTTAAGGCTTTACTTACATTACTTCGGTATCAGCAGTATTTTCTTAGTCAATTCCATTCCTAGAAAAATATTTTACTGCACATACCTTATTTGCAGGAAAACCTGCACGCCATTCCCCCTCTGAAGTACCTCACTCCTCAGAATGTGTGAGAACAGCAAATGGATCTCAGTTACGTCTGCTAAGATCATAGAAAAACGCAGGCAGATTCTTCTTCCAAATACTGCCTGAGAAAAACAGCACACTCCGGTGCCATTTAAAAATAAACTTTTGATTGAAGAATAAACTAAGTATAAATCACCACAGACTCTCACGACCTCCTATCTATGTTGAGGCTTGCAAGAGAATGACTGAATATGGCAGTTAGGGGAGGAGCTATATAGCAGCTTTGCTGTGGGTGGACTCTTGCAACTTCCTGTTGGGAAGGAGAATATATTCCATAAGTAATGGATGATCCGTGGACTGGATACACTTAATAAGAGAAATATATATATATATATATATATATATATATATATATATATATATATATATATATATATATATATATATATATATATATATATATATACACATACATATATATACATACACACACACACACACA